>NW_024041484.1:7700323-7740993 GCF_014851395.1 Micropterus salmoides
GGACAGGCAACAACATGCAGAGGGCAGAGATTTCATTAATACTGTCAAATGGCAGAATATGGCAGTTTGTAATCAGGAACATTTTTCTTCAATAATTACTATCTATAAAATATCATTTATATATATAAAATTAAAAAACTGACTCACTCTCGTGCCGTGCAGTCCAGGTCTGCCTGGATCCTCACTCTGGTCCACCACCGAGGTTACGACCGGACAACAGTGCATGGTTCTGCCGTAGAATGACACAACACTGGGAGTGATGGAGGAGATCTCCGGTCTCTGACGGTAAAACACAAACAGAGATAATTGGTTTAAATGTATTACCTTCTACTAGGGCTGACCCCGAATAGGGTAGTTGAAGATTCGATGCTTCGCTGGGTGGAGCCTGATTCGACTGTCAACGTCACAGCCAAATCTTTGCAGTGGCATTATGAAAGTAGGATCATACTATTTTGGCTATATGTGTGTAATGTGAGAATTGAGGTTCAGACTCACAGAAAAGTTCATCCCTGACTCCATCATTCGGCAGACACTTTCCTGCAGGCAGAATGAGGGGAAGTAACATTCAATTTAAAAAAGGTACTATTAGTGTTGATAAAGTTCCAAGCATAAGAACATTTTTTATAATGAAACCAAACAGATAAAATGACTCTTTGCTTGACTAAAGCAATAAATGTTTAATACTGAGAAAGGAATAAATAAAGAGGCTATGGTAAAAATTGTAGAATCAACTAATTTCCTAATTGTTTCCAGTAGCTAACATGTATTACACATTTTAACATTTGTTGCTGACAGGTGCTGAGCTGACCTGAAATAACTATTGTTATTTATATCTCATATTTGAAATTCTGAGCAGCTGTTCTGGTTTCATTATCAGTTTCAAAATAAATGTTGTGCTGTTACACTGATGTTCAAATGTAGCACACGGAAAGTTAGCATACATGCATGTGTCTGGAAAAGCCTATATAGATAATACATTTAAAAAGACATAATTACATCCCCCACTCCTTGATTTGCCCAGGAGCAGCCGTTTGTGCTCCAGCCACATCCAGCCTCGATACACTGCCGACACCTGAAGAGAAAACAAATGTTATCACCTGTTGTTGAAAACATTCGTACATGAATCATAATGCCTTGATACACACAAGATAGTTATACTGTATATTCTTCTGATGAAGAAACACGACCATTACAACCATGATGAATGTATGAGACTAAGTGGAGGAATATGGGAGGAGGGTGAAATTCTTTTTAGCCTTTTTGTCTTTACCTCAGTCTTTATTGACTTTAGTTTATGCAGTTTCATTTTTTTCTTTTTGGTTTCAGAGCCACTTGTTTCAGAGCCACTTGTTTCATTCCCATTGTGGCCTTTGCTAAGTTTTTACAAGTCTCATTACATGCCATTTTGAGCGCAGCACTTGTCCTTGCCTGAATTAGACCAAAAGCTTACCCAGTTATTCATCATTCACGGCAAATTTGGACACAGTTTGGGAAAAACTGTGGATTTCAGGCTCCCTCACTTGGTAGTCCAGTTGCTTCTTTGTTCCATCCAGTCTTGACAGTTCATTCAAGTTTTGGTAAAATAAATGCTTGTAATGTTTTGAAAACCTTTTTTATCAATTGTTTTGCATCTTTCTCTTAACTGACAGATATAGTTGGTATACACAGGACCAATGTTGTTCAATGCTTTATGCTCCAGTTCCTGAGGAAACCCTCTCACAACCCTATATAAACATTTCTGTCTTTAAATCCTACCCTGAAAGGATCAATGTCAGTTCCCCTTGGAGGGAACTCGAACTGCGTCGACGACACTATGGGACGCCTCTGGGCGTGGCAGGCTGAACTATGAATGAAACTACTCCATCCTATTGGTGTTACTAGAACGGTAGTGTGTGACGGCGTAACCGGAGGGGTATATAAGCACGCCGGCACACAGGAATATTAGCTTCTTCTATTCAGCAGGCACTCTGGCTATGTTTGGAAGCTCCATCATCCTACCTGAAGTCGAGACGAAGCAGCAGATCATGTCGAAGCGATTCAGCGGAGGGACGGATCTTTCACCCGCACCCCGGCCTGTGGCAACTATGGGTCTGGCCCCTGAGGGGTCGCAGTTCCTAGAGGCGGGCCTGACGACAGGCCTTCCTTCTGCACCCGGCACCCGTGTGCTCTAACCCTTGTTCCCCGAGAAGGGGAACGAGACACTGCGTCGGTCCGCCACACCTCACCCCGCCTGGAGTGCCTTGCTTCATAGAAAGGACTAATGTGTCCTATGTGCCAGCGTGCTTATATACCCCTCCAGTTACGCCGTCACACACTACCGTTCTAGTAACACCAATTGAATTGGATAGTTTCATTCATAGTTCAGCCCTGCCACGCCCAGAGGCGTTCCCATAGTGTCGTCACCGATGCAGTGTCTCGTTCCCTTTCTCGGGGAACAAGGGTTACACACGTAACCCGAGACGTTCTGTGTTCATCTAAACATAAGCTGTTCTCCATGTTAACTATTAAAACGGCTCGGGAACAGGACATAGATTTGAATTTTTTATGATATTTATGTGTGCAGCAGGTACTTAAAGTTCAAATATTACATTGCACCCCACTGGAACCTATTTTGACTGCATCATTTCACCAGTGATACATTTGACTGATGAATAGTCAAATTTTCAGCTTCTATTATTTATTTTAGAAATAATCTGTCTACTTAGATTTCTTGAAAATGGCAGTGGACTTACAGGACAGGAGTCGTTGGTCCCCTGATGTCAGAGCAGTTGGATATCTTAAATCGTTCCAACAATTGTGTCATCCCAAGTCTAATCTTAACGGTGACACGCAGGCCTGTTAAGTGGAAATAATACAGAGAATGTTACAGCAGTGGTCATAAGTTCAAACAAATATTTCATATTCTCTCATATTTTTAATTCATTTAACAATATATAACATGAGGCGACACAGATTTATCAGCAGGTCGAGAACATTTTTATCTGATGGGATTCTTGTGACGGTGTGAAGGTCCTTGATTATCACGTATTTCATTCACCGGATTATCAAAAGTCACTGACCTTCAGCAGGAAGTGTGCTATTTGTAAGGACGCAGGTGCATTGTGGGAACTGTGGAGGACTGTTTGCTGCCTACAAAGCTGGCTGGAGCTTGCAGAGAACTGACAGGCGAAGTTAGACAGAGCGCTCTGGCTCACAGTCAGGTGTGTCTGGATGCTAAGTGTGATCTGAGAAAGGAAGGGATGTGAGTTTAAAAGAGAAATAACTGACAGACACAACTGATTATAGTTCAAATCCTGGACGTAACCTGTACCTGGCCAGTGCTGTCCTTTACAACGCTGTAGGAAACCATTTTGCGTTGACGGGAGTCATCAGGAATGGACAACCAGTCTAAATTTCGGCACTCATCTTCAAATGTGCAACTAGGAAGAGAAAATGATGTTTTAACCAAGTTTATAATAGTTTGAAGATGTCAGCAGCAGATGGTGTTTCCCTGACCTTCTTTTAGAGCCACACCAGACACAGTATGGATCCTGTGCAGACCAGCAGTCCTGCACATTTGTGTATGTGCTGCACTTTGACACAGGCACACGTTTAATCTAGAACAGAACACAAACATTCAACAACACTTTGAAAGCATGGCTTAAATCACGACACTGTAAATTCAAAATCCTCCAGCGTTCACAAGACTGTTTATACATGTACAGTTCACCTACCAGGTTTTGAAATGGCACATAGACATGTTTATGGTCCACTTGATCCAGAAGTATTTTGGGGAACACTTGGCGGTCGTCACTGGCCCTGTAGAGCACCCTGGGACAGGTGGTGTGATAGTTCTTGTCCACAGCGAGCTGACAACAAAATGTAGCTTTGTTATGTTTCAGAGACTGAGCTGCTCTGCTGGTAGATATCAAGGGTTGAAGTTTAATAGGTGGATAAAACCATAATTACAGCCAAGCATTGTATGCTTCTGCCAAACAGTTTACATCCATGTCTTTCCATAGTAATAATATTTGTAGTGAATACTTGATTTGAATAATAAGGTAGTGTATTTTTTGGCTAAATGGATGTTATCACTATATTGATGATACATATGTAGGATTCCAGTGAATATACATTGTTGAACTGATTAAGGATTTTCATAAATGTATTAGCTGAAAAAGTGAAGATGTTTTTGTTAACAATATTTTTTTTAGGTCAATTTAAGTCGAACTGTCACCTATTCAGTACTCACCAACTGTGAGATGTGCTCACAATCTCCCCTTCTGTTCCTGAGTTATGGTGTTTGAACTTGGAAGGACAGCTTGGCTAACCAGGTAACCTAGGTAATTTTTAATAGATTCTAGGCTTCATAATGCTGGCTTAATTGTTCTTGTCTTTCTCTAACAGTGAGCTTCACTCAGTATTATTTATGTTGAGGACTTTTCTCATGGTTTTTGAGCTCTAGTGTTTTCTGTGTGGGTTTGATTTTGTACCTGCATGCTTGTACTGTTCCATCTGGTTTTGAACTTGTGTGGTGTTTGTTTCAGCCCTGTGTCCTGTCTGTCTGATTCCCCTGATGTGTATCACCTGTGAATAACCCTCCCTGCCCGAGTGTCTGTGTGAGAGTTTGTCGCACCTGGTTGCTCTCCTTGCCCACTCATCTGATCTTGTATAAATGGTTGTCAGTTCTGTTCAGTCTTTGCCTGTTTATAGTTGCTTTTTCAGTTTTTTTGTAACCTTACATTGGTTATCTGTTCTGTTTGGCTTCATCTTTTGCTCATAGAGTTGAGCCTTGTTTTGGACTTTGCTGCATACAAGTCAGAGAATCCTGTTTTTGTTGATTAAAACTTGACAAACCAAGTCTGTGCCTCTGTGTCTGGCGTTTGGTTCCAAAACATGTCTCACTCTAACCAATTAAAAATTTAGCATGACTATAAAATAACTTTTTTCTTTTCTTTTTCTTTAGCATTATTGCTGTCAAAAACTCCTTAAAATAGAATGTAAAAAGTTATTGCCCAGTATATTAAAGCTGTACAGACAACATAATGGGCAAATTTACTGCTGCAATCAATGTCTGAAGTGATTCTGTAGAGGAAGAGTTTGTTTCCTGGTGTCCATGTCTGTGGTTCAGGCATCTCTTAGGTCAAGCTAATAGCTAATGAGCACCACCATTAAGGTTGAAGAAAAATTGATCCACTGAAGCTGTTCAATCCTAATGGAGATGCTGTGTTGTCTTGACACCACAAAGAACTCACACCAGCACAGAAGAGTGTTAAGGTCCATGCTGGTATTTCTGTCACTATGTCGACATCATGTCCCTTCCACTGTGTTGCCTCAATGTACTATTTAACCAATATGCAGGATGTGATGCAACTGTATCTTGTGCTGCTCAGGGTAAGTGGAAACCGTAATCTCATGGTGATCCCTATAGTTTGTCCCTCTTCAGACTCACCAGTATATATCCTGGAGTTTTTCAGGTTCCTTCATGCTTCACTTTCCCATTTAGTGAGTTTCTCTCCTCTGAAGATCACCTGACCTCTCACCTGTCTGCACAGCTGGACCCAATTTCCTCAATCAGTGTCAGTGTGTATTGAGGGCAGCTTTTTGTCACTGTGCCCTGATGCTCTAAAACTGCAGCTGTGTCTGCCTGCTTGAGCTTGACACCAGTCATCTGTGTGTTTGACTTGCATCTTGACTCAGTGCCTGCCCTCCTGAACCCTACCCTTCCTGCCAAAAAGTTTGGTTAGACCATCTCCACTCCACCCTGTACAACCCATACTGTACTGGAAGTGAATCTACTCTCCTACTGCATTATGTTTCACACCAAATTTGATTTCATGGTAAGAACTGACAGGTGTTAGACTAATAAACTGAGTGTGATGATGATTATTAATGTAAGCTATAATTCTTGTTTCCCATAGAAGGATTATACTAATTTAAGTGAATGGAAATGAAGTAACTTAATGTAAACAAAATCCTAAACAAACTGAATTTGGTAAATTTAATACTCGAACACACCCAGTTAAATGCTCACAACCAAATTGCTTGCATAGGTTTCTATGTCCATCCCAATTAATTATAGGTTACCCCTTGTCCACAGCTACAGCATCTCACTTTCATCTCCCAAGTGAAGCCCCTTTTGTAACATTTTATTTATGTACTATCAGCTGTCTTCCCTTGTGCTACTTGACATGAGCCAGTGAGCCAATATATCAGAATCTTTAAGAAAGACACTTGGCAGCTTTATGAACACTTGTGAAAGCACACACAGCATGAAAGAGCCTGTTGTGTCCAGCAGAGGGTTACTGTGGAGTGTTCCCAGACTTGAGTGTATGGAAAGTATAAGGAGTGTCTGCAGATTATAGTTGTTCGATCAGGGAGATGGAAAGAAGAGAGAGGATGATGTGATACCTGCGTTGTTGAAGTACAGATCCTAAGTTTTAAAAAAATGTTCCCAACAGATGCATATCACTTTTTATACACACCTTAATGAGCTGCCCATCTCCTGTCCCAATGAAGAAAACCACCCAGGCCTTCTGTCTCACAGCCAGCACAGAGGTCATGTAGTTCTGTCTGAAGAGCACCGCCTTTGGCTTCAGAGTCTTTGGCTGAGAGAGACAAAAACGCTGATCATCAGATTTCGATCCAAAAGGTATTTGTTGAATCTTGAAGAGTACAGCTTTGAAGTATTGAGGGTACTTGGAATAGACCTATCATTACTAGGCCACATGTTAAAAGATACTGAAAAAAGTGTTCTTGTTCTTCATTTCATTGTGCCATTGATTTACATACATCTGGGAAGTGTTGACACAACAAAATCATAATTTATGTTGCCACGCATCTCACTCAATATTATTTCTGTTTACATGTCATCTGTCACATGACTGTACATCCAGATAGTTTGTCTGCCATAAATATTGCTTAATTATAGTAATAACTTGATGTTGGATTTCTCTCTCTCACCTTTCAAGAAAATGAAATCAATGCTACTTAACAAATAACAATAATGATAACAACAGTATTTGTTAAATTTGTATTCCAAATTAGATGCAACAACTATATACTGTTCTTTCTCACAGGTAACAGTATCAGTATACACACAGTAAAGATAACTAAAATGCTCACATAAATTCACATCTATGTAAGCGATATAACAGAAACTGACATTTTAATGATTTTGTCCTATGCTGCTGTTAACTTTAGCCTCATAACATGCCTTGATTTTGTAATAAGCCAAGCTAAACCTAGCTCCTTCCTCTAATAAGCTGTTACTGGTTTGCTGACAAGATGTCTTTTTGAAATATTGTTTACTCCTTATTTTTGTTTAATTTACATTGTGAAAATGGTTGAAATTGTGTAGCTATGCATCACCTCCCTGCAGGAAGGCTTTAATCATGTGATTTAATAGGCTACTGTATTTAGTTTGAAATAGTTTCCTTGGAATATTTTTCTAGTTTGTTAGACCTTTGCTTATTGAGATCACTCTAACAGCACTAATCCTGTAATATGAAAAATACAGATTGTTAGTATAGGCCTAGTATAATGTCTAAGTTAGCCATATACATGGTGTCAGTTGTCTTACAGCTGGCCTATGCAGAATATATGCTATTTTAAGTTTCTGTCCAATCCTAACATTATTCTCATATAGAACAATTTTGTCTTTGCAGTGAAATAAGCCCATCAGATATGTGTTTAGTTTTTTATCTTTGATGACCACATAGCCTAATAATAAAGTGATCTGCCTTACTGTAGATTCTTATTTGCAGATGAGAGACTACTGCAACAGGTGGAAACAACAATATCTTAACACTCAAACCCCGTTTGTTTAGGCTATTACAACAACCCACCGTGGATCTTGACTTCTCAGGACAGGTGATGCAGAAGTCTGGATCCGCATCGGCCGCTCCGGTGAGATCAGGGCTGACGTCAAACACTACCAGCTCGGTGTCGGTTTGTCCTCCGTCCACACTGAACACGCCGCTCCAGAGCACCGGCGGCCCACCCGGGATCACCGAGGAGGCCACGAGTCTGCTGCCTTTACCACCATCAGAGATACTGAGAGTCGCGCCCCGCAGCGACCTGAGAGTCTCGGTTTTGCCTGTTTTTCCCTCAAGCCAAATGAGCCGGACTTTGTTTCCTTTGTCCTCTGATGGCACGTTGGAGAAAAGATAAATGATTAAATTCTTTTGAAATCCATCCACAAACTCCACCTCGCCTTCATGTATGATCACAGGTTTAGTATTCTCCCCCCTAATGGAAAATATTTCTCCCGTCTGCTTGTTGTTCGTATTATGAAGGTTCACAGAAGCTGTTTCAGAGAGGCAGCTGGTCTCTGTGGTTTTGTCGGGTTGCTGTAAGGCAGTCAGAATATAAGTCTCGGGCCGGGTCCGAGTCTTCTCCACCTCCACCAGGAAGCCGACGGACGCGTTGCTGCGCCCTGCGGGCCCCACCTGGATGTGCTCCCTGTACAGCACGTTGGAAATGTTCTGCAGGTCCAGCAGCTCGCAGTAGCCGCACTTGATCACACCGCAGCTGATCACAGTGTTGTTCTCAACGAACGGCAATAAAATGTTGACACCGAAAGTTGCGTTCCATTCATCCGTCTCAGAAACCCGGTAAAACTGCTCATCACTGGACTCAGGCCCCACCTTCAAGATTCCTCTCTGGGTCAGACTCTGGATCAGAGTCAGGTCGTGGCTCAGCTGGTACAGCCTCTCCTCTGTAGCGATGTAAACCGTGTTGGTGGCCACGGCGATGTGGCGGAAATCTCCATGAAATGTAAAGCTTCCTCCCTCTTCCAGGCATCGACCCGGTTCTCCCCAGAGAATGAGCAACAGACCAGACAGCAGGATCATCTTCTTGCAGCGGTGGCAGCAAAACGCTCACACAATGACGATCATGGCACTCTGCTCTCTGCCAGTGTCACTGGAGTCGTGCGTAAAAGCGCAGTGCGCCTCTGTTGAAAAGAGAAGTGCTGAAAGTGGGAGGGAGCGCGCCCAGCGAAACCGAAAACTAACACAATTATTTCTCATTAAACTGGCGGCGGCTCTAACATGGAAGGTAAAGCAGGACCCATGACAATAAGTTATTTAATAGATGTGTTGCAGTGGGAATCAAAGACAAGGGTCTAATCCACTGCGCCATCGCAACCTCTCTATAATAATTATTATATTGTATTCATTTTTAAGTTCAACAGCTAAATGTGCAACATGAAACATGAAATAATTGAGTCTATAACTAAATAATGTAACTACTAACTTTCTAATTAGTTCAGTTGAAGTTAATAGATGATTTTTAATGAATAAGAGACAGCAGCAAAGGTCGTTGCCTGTTTAAGACCTGGTGGCCTGACTGTTAAAGAAACACTTATATTCTTCAGGAAACTCAAACAGCTGATCAGTGTCTATCTGTAGGAAAACGTTTGATATTTGAACTCTGGCAGCGGGCGGGCGTGTGCGTGAGACGAGAACGACCGCGACAGTTTAACGGGATCACGCCAGTCACACAGAATCCGTTGCCATGGTTACCTCGCGAAGCGCTTGTTTGCCTGTCTGTTGATGAGGAGCGCGGGGCGACCCCTGGGAAAAGGCCTTATATAGCCTAAACCCTGTCACAACCATTCACAAGAAATTAATTAATAACGTGCCAAAACCTTTAACATAAGGATGACTGAAAAAGCAACCATTCACACAGCAATGTGTATAGGCTACATGAGTGATCAACACACAACAAAGTCAAAATAAACATTAGACATAGCCTCTAACAAGCAATAATCAAAACATTCCCAATTTATCTGATCCTTATTGTCAACTCAGTGTTGGACAGGTTACTCAGAAATAATAT
Organism: Micropterus salmoides; assembly: GCF_014851395.1. Taxonomy (NCBI): domain Eukaryota; kingdom Metazoa; phylum Chordata; class Actinopteri; order Centrarchiformes; family Centrarchidae; genus Micropterus; species Micropterus salmoides. Next base: position 7,710,146 of record NW_024041484.1, read on the forward strand.
TGCCTACTAGGCTATAGACCTACTCCTTAAAAAAAGTAATATTAGCTACTCTATTTAGGCCAACTAATGCCACTCTCTCCCGATGAGTCCAAGCATCACTGGCAGCAGCGGCAGGAGTTTCTCTCTGAGTTTCACGTTGCTGTGTTGCTTTAGCTGATGCTTCAATTAGCCTAAGTATAAATGTACAACTGTTCGCGGTTGAAAACTTTTTGCTGGTCGCACATAGTTTACAACGGACGACAATATTCTTTGCATTTTAGACTGTGACAAAATAATGGCAATAACGTTACTTACAGCTGTCGAAAATACCTCTCTCTCCATGTTCTCCTATCGTCCTTTAGCTTTTTGGCTATATACAGCAATAATATAACTGTAATATAACATTACTCTTTAATCCGGCAAAGTCACATCCCTTTACTATGAGATATTTTTCTGTTTTGCAGCATTACGATTTTCACCCAACTGGAAGTGTCACACAAGTTTTCAAACCAATTCCATACAGTTTTAGTCTAACCACCCGGGCAAATTCCAGACGATGACATCCTTCAGCTGACTAAAGCGTTTGATAAATCTGCTTTCAACAATTCACACGATGAAATCCCCATCAAGAAGAACCAATACGGCAGCAGGGACTTCTGAGTGAAGCTGTATGGCCCATCCGGATTTGAGAATTGTCCCAACCCATCATTAAAAGGGATCTGACAGTGATTGCATGGCATAGCCTATTTGATGCTCATCCAGCATCCCCCGTGTTGGGTGAAAGTGACAATAGGCTACAGTGTGATTTAGTGCCAGATGCAGAGAGCTCTAAGAAAATGCAGTAAATGATGCCTCCTTACTTTCCTCAACAAATGTGACATTGGACTGTTTAAAGTCGGTGAGCTGCATCCAGCTGATTTTTAACATCATCCTGCCATCTGAGTTTATGTGATGATCTTTAGACTGTTTAATACTTTTTTCATCGCATGAATATGGAAAGAAGATAACATCTAACATCTGGCTGACATCTAGTGTCAGCTTTGGGAACTTCAAACACAAAGTATGAAAATATCCATCCATCCATCCATCGTCAACCGCTTGTCCTGCATACAGGGTCGCGGGAAGTATGAAAATATGTCAGTTTGTATTTTCAAATTATCAATTAGGTATATTCAAACTAACCAGTAGGCTATACTAGCGTTCCACACCCCCTTCAGAACTGATCTTTAATACTGACTCACAGATTATGAGAATGAATGTATTTTCTCACTAATGATTGCCTACTCGGCTTTGAAATGACAGTAAATCTATTTTGTCTTTTTTATTCATGTGTTTTATTGAAGAAGAATTAAGCATTGCATTGTATTAAGCAATACATCTGGCATTGTGTACAAAAGTTGTGTTTTTGTACAGTAATCAGCGAGGCCTGGCCCCCACAAACATTCTACTGCAGTTTCTATTGTTTTTCCAACCTAATTCATTCAATACATTTGTGGTATTATAAACAGTAAATTTATCAGTTTCAGTGGCCCTTATGGATATTTTCCAAGCTACTGTCTATGCCATACCACATGGGCGTGGTTTCATCTAAAATCTAAATGAAACTTTCTCATGCCCACTGGTAGTTTCTGGTGCAGACAATGATCCATGTCCACTATTTTGCCCATGTCCCCTTAGGGGCTCTGGAGTGAATGGCTACTGTGTTGTTGTTTTAACTTTTTGTTCTTCCTGAGTTTGGACAAGGTTTTGGCACACAGAAAAAAAAAAAATAAATACCGACTATGGGCGCTGCCGTAGATGTATGATTTACACATTATTAGTTGAACCGTTGAATGGGAGAGTGGAGAAAAGGTATTTACTTTTTCACCATGCAATTCTAAAGAACTTAATTCAAAAGCATAAAATATATTACGGGTAGTAATAAGTATTTAATTAATTTTGAGTAATTTGTGATTTGTATTTTGTTGAAAAAGATGTAGTTTGCAACAAAATAGGAGCTTGTATTTGTATATTGGAAATACTTCAAATACATTATTTAATATTCTCAAAGAATATTAAAAGACATTTCACCAGGTTTAAACTGTAGGATCATAGAACATTCAAGCGCAACATGCTCATAATAGCCTACTGTATATGATTTGTGTTATGTGCTGTGTGTTTGGTGCAAAGTTCCCCTAAGATGAAGGTATGTAGGCTAATCACAATATGATCAGATACTGCCTGCTACTGCAAGCTTACTGTAGGAGCCAAATGTGGTGTTTTGTGCATTTTGATATTGGGTGTTGTTTTTTGTTTATACATTGGGTGTCGCTCTAATAATACCTGGGGTCAAGGTTATATAGGTAGCATCCAAACTGTTGGGGGCAGGTGTTTTGGCCTGGAAGGGCAAATGGTTTTTGACCGCCGTGGCGCATTGGCGCGGGAACCTTTTGTTTGACAGTCGATTGTATGTACATGGTTTTGCCGTTGAAAATGGATAGGCTAAATGGACATTTTACTCTGCACGGTAAAACAAATAAACTTATTAATCAGCAACACAACAAAAATGATGATTAACGATACAGTACGGTAACACAAAGAGAAAGGAACAGCGCGTCAGCCAGGGCACTCCTGGGCGAAATCACCTCAGTAGCCCTCAGTATTAGACTGAGCTACTACACTTACTGAATGACACTAAACTACATAACAGAAGAAAAGAGCAGTTAGCAAACACGTGCTCTGGAAGTAGCGAATGTACCACTCAGCATGCACCCCTGAACTTGTAGCCTCTCCCCTCCAATATTCCTGATTGGCAGAGCTCACCTTTTTAATGCATAGGGTTAAAGGTACACTTGGTCGTATTTAGACTGCTCTCCAATAGAGGGCCACAAGTCCAGAAAGGGTACCAGAACTGGAGCCTGGCGAACATTGGAACCAGGCTCCGCAGCCTCCCAATGAACCGAACACCCTCCGACACCGGCTGAGACCAGTTTGACAAGGGGGATTACAGTAGCCTACTGAGGTGGTTTACATCGGTTCCGACCGGGACTCTGACTCCAGGGACAGCAAAGACATGGGGGTTCAGGAGGGAACAAGAGGGAGAGGTGCGAGAGGGAAATCAGAGATGCAGCGACAGCGTGTAGAGCCAAAATATTTTCAATTCTAAATATGTGCAATAAGAGTTTATTTCCACCAAACCAGAGTATGTGATCGTTGGAACAGTGGGGGCTAGCTGGTTAGCGCTAACTTGAGTAACGTTAGATGTCTGCAGCACAAAGACGTCTTAGATAGACCTAACATCTGAACTGTTACCATTTATTTATTTATTATCACAGTATTATAGACCTAAGTAAATTCATGTAAAAAACCCCAAAGCTCAGTTGTGCATCCACTCATATAATTATATAGATTACTTATTAACATTTTTAAAAATGAAGGAGATGTTTTTCATGGCCTAGAAAAACTTAATACTTCACTTATACATACATACTGGAGGTTAAGTATGTATGTATAGCCCCTTTCCCACTGCACAGTACCAGCTCGACTCGCCTTTGTTTGGTTTTCCATTGTAGAAATGTTGTACCTGTACCTGCTGCCAGGTTTTGCCCTGGCAGCACGTGAGATGGTTGATATCCCATTATTTTTGCAATGCAATGTCAATAATATCAACAAGATATTAAGTGTCATTAAATTGACATGGCCTATCTGTAGCCACGATTTAGCTCTTATTTCGCTGTAACGTTCACTACATTAGCTTTAATTTTAATTTAAAACAAAATGCAATTACTATTTTTAACCGCTAGATGGCATACTTACAAGACCAAAGTAAATGTCTTTTCGCTTCCAGTGTTTGTTCTAAACTCTCGCCCTTTGCTCGCTGAAAGACCGACATCGTAACGTATCCCTCATTTAAAAATGGCAGATGTCTTTATCGCGAGATCTGGCCGTCCCTGATGTCTAACTTTCAAGTCTCGCGTTGCCAGTAGTCATGTGTCAGTAGGGCTACATCTGCCATCTAGCGATTAAAAATAGTAATTGCATTTTGTACAGCGAAAATAAAGATAATTTAAATGTTTCAAACGTTTACTTGCATTTGATGAAATGATATCACGCACCTCAACAGCTGCATGGGTGAAAACTACATGTAACCTATTTGGTCTGAAACAGATCTACAGCCAAGCCGTTGATATTAGACCACTAATTGCTTCTATTTCGCCGGGTGGGCTAAAAGCAGACTACACGTAGTCTGTCCAAATAAGAGCTAAATCGTGGCTACAGATAGACCATGTCAATTTCATGACACTTAATATCTTGTTGATATTATTGACATTGCAAAAATAATGGGATATCAACCATCTCATGTGCTGCCAGGGCATAAACCCACTTTTAATCATTTTTTAGCAAGATGTCTATGAAGATTCTCAGTCATCCAGGTCATAGTAGACGTTGTAAACGTCTTCCAGTAGCTTCAACCAAGTCCAGTTGCCCTTCATTTTAACCTTCGTTGGATAATCATTTTTTACTTTTTTGACTAAATGTTGACTACAAATAGCCGGTCTGTCTACGAGCTAAATCGTGTCTACGCACAGGCTGCACGTAAATCATGTGAAAGAAATGAAACAAAATACTTTGTAATCACTGTAGACCTTGCTTAAATGATGGAATATCATACACATTGCAAGTTATTTTGGCAAAAACGTCATGTAACCACATGTAGAGTTATTGCGGCTAGAAGTGGGTTAGTCATGGCCGGATTAAATCAGGTCTATAGTAAACCTAGACGGTGAAATGACGGCTATTGCTTGCTGGGCTGTTGTAGCCTAGACTCTGTTTAAACGTCAATTAGACGTCTTTTAACCGTGAAATCGCTTACTGGGTACTTTGCGGCAGTTGTGTGTGGCGTCGCTATGATGACCAGTTACATTGAGGGGTACTATCTGCAATGGAAAACGAACCACGGTCAAACAGAGTAGAGTTGAGCTGGTACTGGTAATGGAAAAGCGCCAAATTTGCATAGCAGTATGTGTGTGAGTGTGTGTGTGTATGTATGTGCAAACTTAATACTTAAGACTACAGGACACCCTCCTACAATCCCTGTACAAGTTTCTTCCATTTACATGATTTTGAGACCAAAGAGTGGACTTTACTTCAGTAACCCACAGGTGGAGAAAATGAGCATGAGGCATGAGGCATTATGTTCATCTTGATCATAGAGTTGAAAAAGTCTCCAGGTTTGACCTCATGGTCACAGCTTGTTCATCTCAGCAGTGAGCTTCTTGTCCCATCGACAGATAATCACCAACGCTGTGAGACAGACAAATGGAATTAAATCCATAAAACAGCAATGGAAAGAAAACAAACTTATGTTTGACCTGGATGTTTTTAAGGCTAGTTCCAATGATTTTGGATTAAAGCAGCCAATAGATATTATGAATTGATATTCAACGTCTTGACAATCTTTGTCTGTGTTGCCTTATCGCTCCGGCCTTGTTCTTGTTTTGCATTTTTATGTCTGACCATAAAGGAAAAATGTGTAAGATATGGCTGTTTTGTTGAAACATTAAACAAAAAATGATCAACAGAATGTGAAGAAATAACAGTTCTGCTGTTATGTCAAAGACGTCTTTGTATTGTGCTGCAGACATCCACTGAAAAGTTAGCGCTAACCAGCTAGCCCCCACTGTTCCAACGATCACATACTCTCTGGTTTGGTGGAAATAAACTCTTAATCCACAGATTTAGAGGTGAAAATATTCCGACTCTACACGCTGTCACTGACTCTCTGATGCCCGACCTCCCTCTTGTTCCTCTCCCACTTGACGCTACTCCTGTACCCACCATGTCTTTGCTGTCCCTGGAGTCTGCCTGTTCGCCCGGCTCCATTTCTGGTGCCCTTTCTGGACTTGTTGCCCTCTATTCAGGTGGAGAGTAGTCTGGAAAAAAAAAATATTCAAAAACAACAACACAGGGGCCATTACCTATGGAGCCCCTAAGGGGACATGGGCAAAATGGTGTCCATGAAATATTGTCTCTTACGCACCAGAAACTACCAGTGGGCATGAGAAAGTTTCATTTAGATTTTAGATGAAACCACGGCCACATATGACATGAGCCATGGTGGCATATGACAGCTGCAGTAGCTTGGAAAATATACATATGGGCCACTGAATTTGATGAATTTACTGTTTGTCAGACCACAAATGAGACAAGAATTAGGTTGGAAAAACAATAGACACTGCAGTAGAATGTTTCTGGGGGCCAGGCCTCACTGATTACTGTAAACACAACTTTTTAACTTTATTCACTGATTTTGGTGAAATTGCATCATATTTTATGGAGAAAATATTTTTTGGTTTTCCCTCTGATATCCTTTGGATCTTACGTTTTTTAATGGAGTTTCCAGATAGTTTTTGTTGTGGAAAAATAGGTTAACTGGGCCAGATGTACTATGCTTAATTCTTCTTCAATAAAACACTTTAGTCACATAGAGTTTAATGCAAAATAGATTTACTGTTATTTCAAAGCAGAGTACAAATTAAATCGAGTAAGTACATGAAAAAACCCTCAAAGCTCAGTTGTGCATTCACTCATTTAATTATATATATTTCTTATGACTAACATTTAAAAAACAAGGAGACGTTTGTCGTGGCCTAGAGGTTTAAGACGCTGATCATCTATAAAAGTCTCCAAGGTACAACTACACCTGAGTTAAACAAAATTAAAAGTGGTTGCAGGATTTTAAAAAAAGCTTAATACTAAAGACTACGCCCTCCTCCACTCACTGTACAGTTAAAGTTTCTTCCATTTACATGATTTTGAGACCAAAGAGTGAACTTTACTCCCACGGGTGGAGAAGAAAATAAAAATGAGGCATTATGTTCATCTTGTTAATGGAGTTGAAAAAGTCTCCAGGTTTAACCTCATGGTCACAGCTTGTTCATCTCAGCAGTGAGCTTCTTGTCCCATCGACAGATAATCACCAACGCTGGAACACAAACACAGTTACTGATTTAAAAAAAGACAGACAAATAGAATTTTAATCCGTAAAACAGCAATGGAAAGAAAACAGTCATGTGTTTTAAGGCTAATAGCAATGATTTTGGATTGAAGCAGCCAATAGATGATATTATAGACTGATAATCAACATCTTGACAATCTTTGTCTGTGTTGCCTTATCGCTTCGGTCTTGTTCTTGTTTTGCATTTTGTTCTGACAACCCTCTCCCCGTTTTGTATGCTGACTGCCTGCCTCAGCCTGCAGGCTTTAGTCGCACAATCTGACTCTTGAACTTCATAAAGGCAGTTTCTGTCTTCCTTCCAGTACTACACCTGTCACAGTGGAAAAGTGTCTCAGTATTTTTTTCCACCATGGGATGCCTAGATTCTGTTGAAATTAGTAGAAAACAAGCCTTTACTGTTGCTATGGCAACCGGCAGTTCTTGTAGAAGCAGCAGCCGTAGCTCCTTCAAACTTCGCTACACTTTTGTTTCAGTTGTTTCATCAGTTTTTTCCGGCTTTAGCGGACCACGATCCACAAGACCCGAACAGCTACACCTATGGGTGTGGTAACCGCTCAGAGGGGAGGAAAGAGAGCCGGGATGGGAGCCATATTGGCCCAGCTTTGACTTAAGTCTGCTCCTAAACGTCCGGTCTGGACAAAATGGGACTCATGTTGGCCAAGCAACGGAAATTAGAGACTGTTGTGCCCATGGGTGAGTTCAATCTCAAAATGTTTAGAACCGATTTGCAACATTTTCGGATTCAACGACATGTTTCCTTGCAATGTTGCGCAACTTTCTGCAACGGGCTTCGAGGTATGTTTTCTCCTGTTTGGTGGGCGTGTCTGAGGTGTTACCCAATCAGCTGCGAAAAGTTTGTAAACACAATGGTGTTAAAAAGGCAGGAAAAGTCAGTGCGCTTGCGTACACAGCAGGGTGTTCAGGGAACCACCGCTTCCGTTGAAAAAAATGTTTTGCTCAGCCCACATCTCAGAGACCTGCCCCATCAACATCCCGGATCAAGCACTCGGTGCGCAGTCCGTGTTCTGAGCTATAAGAGCAAGACAAGCTGTGAGGAGCTGTGTTCAAACACAGTCAAGATTAACTCTGGTTCCCATCTGTCAGACTTTTAAATCTGAAGATGAAACCATATTATCATCTTGTTGCTGCTGTTTAGGCCTACATTCTACCAGGTGCAAATTAAAAAAATGCACTGCAGAATGTTCTGGGTGTAGCATGTGTGATGCTTTCATCGGATGCGTTGCCAAGGTGATTCACCCGGCCGGAGATAACTTCCGATCTGTTTGTTTATTACTGGGTTTGTGTTTACTAATATGGTGAGTGTAGGAGCCATACTGCCAACGCATGATGTTGTGTTGTGTTGTGGGGCCGATGCTGGCCTCAGGCAATTTAAGTTCCTGTACCAGTAGCGGCTAAATATAGGGCATAGTCACGACAGTGAGTGATATCCAGTACAGTGTTTCCCATACATTCATTTATTTGTTGTGGCCCACTACATTAGCAGCGCTGACTGCCACATATAGATTTCTGTTTTTACAATTGAAGATGGGAAAATTTGTATTTTATTGCAGAGCTGCCCGCAGCGCATATTCGCTCAGCACCTCCTCTCACTCGCTCCCTCTCTCTCCCGCAAACACATTGACAGCGGATCAGTCTGTGTATTGAATGGCTAGTATCATGAACACTGCTGCACAAATCCGTCCAACACGCTGTCAGTGTCAGAGATCCCCCACCACCGCCCCGCTCGCCACAGTTACGCTGTCATTCTGTGGGAAACACTGCGGTAAATCAGACAGGTCGCTAGAAAAACTTTTATTAAATTATTTTTTTTTTTTAAACTCTTATTTTAATTTTTTATTCAACGGGTCTCGTATTGTGACCTTTATCACATTTCAGTTTGGCCAAGTAACGTTTCTTTTATTCGACTTCCGAGAAATACTAGCTAAGGTTATTTACTTATGCATTGTTTGCGGAAGTCTGCCGGAAGTTAAGTTTGGGCCAGAGTAATGCACATGCGGAGTACCGTTTGTTTATGTTGTTACCGTTGAAAGCATCTATATGTGTATGTACATAGCCTTCATATAAATAATTGTATATATTGTTTTATTTTAATTTAATTATTTTAAATGTCATCATGCTTAATACACATTTAATTATCTGTTAAGTTCTGTGTGTGTAGCATGAGGTGATACAAACAACTTTATAACTTTGTAGTGATACCCAGTGACAATTGTAAAAAATAAATTAAAGGTCAGGTTTTCACATAAAGAGCTGGTGTTGAACTGATGCAATAAATGCAGACTTCATCATGTATATCAGAGAGCGACGACACTGACTGGACCAAAATCACTTTATCAGTCAAGCTCAGTGTACTTACCAACAATAACAAAGGGTATCAGCAGCAAACGCAGTATCATGAGGACCTGATGTAAAGACAGAGGCCCTAGAGTTACTGTCTTGTCACCAAACTTTATCTGGAAAACAACAGATACATTAGATTAGATTCAACTTTGTCATCATAGCTGCACTGCTGTCTCACCAGTGCAGTGGGTCCAACATACGTATGTTGACTGTATGTATGATTACTATTTGAAATCACACATTCAATCACAATAAAGTTGAGCTGTATTTCTGTATAGTAATGTTTAGATTGCTGCAGTTAGAATAAAAGATTACCATTAACTGCTGAAATGTAGCGTCGGGTGGCATTTGAATCTCACAGATGAAAAAGTCAGTTTCTTTGACTTCCATGATGCAGGGGTATTGTTTTCTGTCATGAACGCCCCACACTGACAACTCTGCAATTGTCATCTCCAGTTTGTCTGCCTTTTTCTAAAATGACAACAGAGACAAATGCTGACTTTTATGAATTAATGTCATATGTGTGTGGGAAATATGTTGTACCTCTGTGGTGATGCGGACACCATCCCGTGTCCTTGAGGATGTGAAGCTGGTGAACTCAGGATCTGGATAGTAGGTTACTGTTGTTGAGCAGGCCAAAGTTTCATTGGCTACTTTCAGAGACAGAGTGCTTGTAAAAATCCCTTGAGTATTTCCAGCTGCAGGTGTGTCATAAATGAGATTCTGCAGTAAAAAAAAAAATCAGTGTAATAAATAATATGATATAATTTCTGTTTGGCATAGCATGACATGATGATGATGGTGGCATGGCAAACTAAGCAATGCAATGTGACTGAATACGGCATAATACACAGTGCTTGTAAAATATTGTCAGCCGCAGGTGTGTCATAGAGTTGATTCAGCAATAAAATCAAATAATACAATGTATTGCAACATTGCATTATTTGATGTCATTTAAAGTTCTATTTAATTGTAAAAATAAAATCAAACCCTGTTGTTGATACTGTTAATTAGCAATGTAACGTTTTTACATTATTCTGTATAATATCAAATAAGTAGAAGGCCTACATTTCAATGTGAGTGGTAAAGTCTGCTATACTCGCGGTGGGTTCAAATTGCTATCACAGGAAACGATGCATATAATCCACCACAGTTTTATCTCATTAAGCTTACTTTATTTACTCTTTTTACACTTCTCGTTTACAAAAAAGCAGTGTATTTGTCACAGAGATCACTGAGTGCTGAGAGCGATCACTCAGCAAAAACACTCCTACATGCAGTGGGTTCTACTTCTTTTGCTGTACTGCTGTAACTCACCATGAAATCTGACTGAATTCTTTATTAAAACAATGTGAGTTTATTTGGCTGCACGCTAAACAGTCGCTCTTCTGTTGTACTTCTGAACAATTATCTACTGAAGGAGTGTTTCCTGTAGTATTAAACCACACTTGCTGTTACCTCCAGTAACCATGATGACAAGAAATACATGAAGACTGAAATCGTGAGGATTATAATGAAAGATTTAAAATGCCTACATAAAAACTAATCAAACAAAGAAAAGAAAGCCTTTTATTGATGGAGAGATATTAAAGACGGTAAAATAAAAATCAACTGTCCAATCACAGCTTTGGGAATTGGACAAGGTGTAGTGTCAAACACATTTCCTGTGGGTCAGCTGGCTATTGACTTCACATTTAGTTACATTTGCGACTGACTGTCAGCAGTTTAAAGGGTACTACACCCTGCAGTGTAGGGCTAACAGAAATGTCACCACAAAGCCACAGAGACTTCAGCACCGCTGCTAAAGTGCAGCTTACAGTCCCAATCTGAGCAAGGCTGGCTTCACTTTTTAGATGTTTATATTGTTTCCGTTCGGTCACAAACTGGCTGCGACTCACAATGTGAAAACAGAGCTGGTCTGCTGCACAGTCACACCTGACACCGCAATGCTCTCACCACAATCCTCCCCCTTTGATAAGCCTGAATGGAAAATTCTTCTAGGAAAATCAAGGGCTGGTTTTAATGGTCCTCTACACACTAACTCACTCCTCATGAAGTCTGATAAGACTGGGGGCTAATCTGCTGGGTCATTTGGTGGAGCAGTAACTGTTTCATAGCTGAGGCTGCCTGTATTTCACCTGGTTGATAATGCAAATTGTCGGCCGCCACTTTGGGGGACAGGGAAAATGCACAATGTAGTAAGTATGGAAGCAGCAATTACCGGATTTCACTATTAACTATGCTTTAAAACTTCACGGTTAATTAATTGTAAAAGCTCCGCTACGCCGAGAGTTTCTGTTGCAGGGAAAGAAACTGTTGCAACTCGCAAGTGTCACGAGTGGTGCAGCTTAAAGTGCCGTGCTTATCAGAGACATGGAGGATGCACACTGGCTTAACTATGGCACTGTGAAGCTTTATTTCCAACAAGGAAACAGCAGAAGTCGGCAGTGTGAGAGAATTTCGGATACACCAAGACTGACTAGTGTGTCAGTGTGTGTGTGTTAGTGTAGATGATGGATCACCTGTTAAAAGGTTTCTGTTTAACGAGCGAATATCTAACTTTACATCAAATTTGATTCAGCACTGGCGGTATCACCACCCAGCTTTGCACGCCCAAGCATTGGCGTTGCCAGGTAATTTTTTTTGTTTGTTGTTTTGTTTTTGGTCATGTTTTGACTGTAGCCCCGAATGTAACTCAGCAACAGCAACAAAATATATTCCATGTTAATATGCAATAATCTTCATGATGCAGCCTGTCTTGCAGGTCTTCATAGATCGGAGGCTATATACTCGCAATAATACTGCTAAATTTTTTTGAATTTCATGTAACCACCCCCACCGTTACGCAGCGTGCTTGCATTTAGAGAGAGAGGGAGCATTGCTCACAGCTTCAGGGCTTGTCTGCAACTTCTGAACTGTCCCTAGCAAAATTGTAATCAATACATTTAAATATAAATGTTGTCGGTCAGTGTCTAGTCAATGTATTAACGGTTAACAGTCGCCGCAAAGTAGTGAGAGAATATCACGACACCTGACTGCGACACAGACACCTGTCGCTCTGTGTCCTGCTGTCTCTGTCCCCCTTGCTCTGAGACACTACTGTTTTACTGTCTCAAGGATACTTCATTACTTCTAAAGCAGCTGTGAGCTGCACTTTATCGGAGGTGCTGAAGTGAACATTTGTGGTGATATTTATGTCTGATCACATGTGTTTTCAGTTTCGGTTTTCTTCCTCTGATGAAGAGCAGTGTGCTCGTCTCATCAAGTAGGCTACAAGTGAAATTATTTATTTATGTAGGCCTAACTGTTTTTAAAAAATGGGCGAACGATCGGCCCATAAAGCAGGCCTATACTGACATTGGGCCGGCCCAATCACATCTCTTACTAGTCCCCGCTCCCTCCCCCTCTGCTCGAGCTGTTTCTTGTGTTGTGGGCCAAAAAAATAAAACAATTCCCCAAATGCGCGAAAATAACCGATATATAGATATAAGCTAAAAAAAGAATAAGCTACTGATTACTGCATTACATTCTATTTTCTTATATTGTGAATTGTCACCTGCCACCTAAATTTTGTCCTTCCCTTTATAAAAATAAAGACATTTCCACCCTAAATTGGTGCAGAAAATGTCTCCAAAATTCAGGAAATTAAGTGTTTAATGCTCAAAATCTTCTGGGGGGAGGACATCCACACCCCCTCTTGAATATTTAGTCAATAAATAATTCTTAACTGAATTCAGATTAATTAAAATAATTTATCATTGAGGTGAAAATAAGTGTTTAAAGCCAAAATTTGGGGGGGACAGGGGGAGGACCCCCAGACCCCACTAGTTAATATTATCAGTGTTAATAATTATCAGCAGTGTTGCTTTATAGATGTACTTTGGGTAGGGCGCAACAGGGGGTGGGGGGTGAAAACATGAAAGATTTCTGGGCTGGGCTAAGCCACCAATGTTTCAAGAGTCTGGAAACGCCCCTGCGCACAAGTAAAATTAATACATATTAAGTGAGTTGAATAATGTGGTCAGTTGGTAGGGAATTAAATATAAACGTGTCACTTACAATCGATGCCATAGAGGTGACAGTCCAGTGGCCTGTACTATGAAGGGAGTTCAATCTACTCACAGTTACTTCAGGATTATCAAGCAAACTCAGGGTTGCCAAACTCTGACCGCCTACACTGATGTTAAATGGTACTACAATAGTGAATACGATGTTGGTTAGTTGAGTCGGTGATAACCCAGTGTTAACTTAATTGGAGTTGGTGTGCCTTCGCATAAAAGTGCCGTGTTGTGCAGGCACAGTTTTTCATAACAACCGTTGATTGTGTCAGGATATGAGGAGTTTAAAGACACAATGACGGCCAAATCTAATACTGTGGCAGCCGACAAAGCCAGGGAGGCTTGTTGGCATTGCATTGAGTAAATTTGTAATTATCTTCACAGTGTTGTTATTGTAGTTAAAATCTCTATTTTGTATTTAATGGTCTCTTTTTTTATGTGTAATATGATTAAGATGTAAAGGTACAACTGCACATAAGGTCCATTGTAATAGAAAAAATGAGCCAGCGGAGAGAGGCAATAATCCAAGAAAATTTAATTTCCAAGATTAATCTACAAGTAAACAACTTGAATATTCTCTGATGGATTTAGCAGTGAGGAAATACTTGTGAGTTTAGCCCAAAATCACTATGATGCACCTTAGAGACTTTGCTGTGGATTGGGCGTATTCAGAGGAAAACACCAGAGTGATTTTAGATTTATTGTGACTTTAATTTAGGGGATTTCTGATTTTTTTTCTTGTAAATTTCACACTTTCATCTAGAATTTTTTTTCTCAGTTTATTAACCCTCACCTGGTATTTTTGGACACATAAAATAGTCAATCTAAATATGTGAAAACGTAATTCAATTATAGCCTACAGATGGGCTACATCTAAGAAACTGTCCCGTTAATTAATAAAGATCTCCTCCATAAAATCATAGAGGCTGCAGGGCTCGCTGTATGAGCAGTGGAACAAGTCAGAATGAAATCTAAAAATATTTTGTGGTGTGTATTAATAGCCTACTTCTCATTATTAACACTGAGTAGATATGTGATGCATAGTCCACATATGGCCTACAGGGTAACCTCGAGTTAACCACAAACATAACCTGCTCAGAGCAGTTTAAAGATGCAGCGTAAATTGCCATGGCAACAGATCTCGGGGAACACCTATCCACCTTTCGTAGTAGACTACGGGTTAATCGGGAAGTTACACCCGACGTCACAAAGTTACTCCTGGTGTTACACGGATAAGCCAGTTACCTCGCTTCGTAGTAGGCTACAGGGTCCCGTTTCAGAAAGCAGGCTTAAACTCTGAGCTTATCCCTGAGCTCTGAGTTGATTGAGCCTGAGGTGGGAAACTGTTCCGGAACAGCTGATCAGAATAAGTTCAATAAACTCTGTATTGTTGAACCTGATGGAAGCGCGTGCGTGGGGATGAAAAAAGCCATCATCAACGGAGCACAAATACTATGATTCACTATGGCAAAGGGTAAATAAAGGTAGAGCCTCCATTTTAATCGGGTGGAGCTAGAAATATGAATGCGTGCCACCGTGGACTATGATAGGCTCTAAAACTAAATCACGGTGGCAATCAGCTACCTATAGATCAAATATAAGACACAGTTTACTCATGGACCTGTGATTGAAAAGTCACAGTCTACCCAGTGGGTTAGCCTATTAATTATTTTTTTGCAGTGGAAAATGTGTCTATAGGTTCAAACTGACTATAAAATTTAGATGTCTATTTTAAATTATAAAATCTTGTACATTATGTATTTTATTAATGCTGTCATCACACATTCAGACTATGAGCAGGTAATAATGAAAAACTCACTTTTAAACTACATTTAGGCCTAATTGTTTCAGCTGCACCACAGTCATCCTCACTCATTACGATAGGAATGTTTCAACCAGTGCGACTACAATGTGAAAGATTACTGTTCATTGACCAGTTCCTATAGGTTCCATATTAAACAGTGTCTAACTTGCAAAAGATTTGCAAGCTGGCAAAACTCACTGTAATATAACATGATGGGAAATGACTTAAATTATAAAATGACTGACATGGGACTGTTTGATGTGACATAGTCCATTGTACTATAATCTGATGTGATATGACATGACAAAATTAATGTAACAAACTAAGAGGACCTGACTGTGTGTGTGTGTGTGTGTGTGTGTGTGTGTGTGTGTGTGTGTGTGTGTGTGTGTGTGTGTGTGTGTGTGTGTGTGTGGATAGAAAGAGAGTCCCACCTGATAGCTGCTGTTTCTGGGAAGTCTTACTTCCTGCGGGGCGTGGCTGTGCATGATCCCTTCCACAAACTCCAGGTGAGATCCCACGAGTGTGATCTTCCTCTTCCCACTACAGGACACAGAGCAGCAGGGGGGTTTTCATACTGACACACACCTACAGTTAGTAGCACAAGTAAATATTATAATGGGACATGAACATCATTTCACGTCAGTTTTTTGGAACATTTTCTGCTGCCAAACAGCCCAGTTGCTGCTGGAAATATGTAGATGAGATCAGATGTTTGGCAGTTATCCTGGGTAAGGATGGGGATCGAGACCCGGTTCTTAAAGGACTCTGTTCCAAAATTCCTCAAAACTTATCGATACTGCTATCGAGACCAGCGGGTCCTATAATGTAATAATGTCTCGAGCGTCAACTCTGATTTATCTTGAAACACGATGGATAAGAAAACTAATGTTTATTTATTGATGGCATGGAAACGCGGTCTCAAACAGGCCCGGGACTGTTTATCATTAGTGTTGTGTCGTTCAAAGAACGTTTCGTTCATAAGACCTAATCGTGTGTATGACTCGGGAGGAACGGGTTGTCTCAGTGTGTGATTCGTTCATGTTCAAGCATGCGTGAAGGATCTTGGACTCTTACATTCACTCGTCACACGGCAGCTGCATGGGCTCCGTCAGCACAGGAACAGAAATGATTAGTTCAGGACTCTCAACTGTGGGTCTGTTTGAGTCGTTCATTTGTCACGTGACAGCTCAGCTACAGGGCTGTGGTAAGCAGGCAGCACAGGAAACAGAATTGATTAGTTCACGACTCTTAACTGTGGGTCTCTAAGTCTGAGTCGTTCATTCCTGCTCCACAGTAGGAGCTGTCACGTGACAAATGAACAACTCCTTCACCGCTCACATGGGTCCTCCTCAGTCTTTCGTTCACTCGGCAGGGTGAGTGACTGCCGGCACCGGAGAATGAGAGGCAGGTCGGCTGTCAGGTAACAGTCACTGGACTGACATTATATAGCTATTTTGTTAATTATGTGACATTTTATAAAGCATAATGTTATTACAGCGCAGTGATGTTGTGCTAAGTTATAGTTTTAACACGGTGATGTAACTTAGGTCCTGCTAGTGTTTAACATTACCGCTAACAGGTGATGAGAGTTGTTCTGGGTCCGCTCCACTTCAGAGCCCTGACAAGGTACTACCGGGAGCTGAATTACCACAGAGGTCACCTAGGGGGGTTTATTTAATGATGATACAGTAATCAAGAGGTGAATTTGTGCTTTATACTTTGTCAAATAAAGCAAGCCAGGCCTTCCGTGTTTGAGAACGGCAACTAATCGTGTTGCCGACAGCTAAGCTTGTTAAAAAGACAATACTTCATCAGTACACCTGTGTGTAAGGTAAACATATAGAAAGGGTTCATTTTAAACTGCTCTGTCCTCAGTCTCTCATCCTGTATGTTTTTTACAAGCATAGCTAACGTTAGCTTGGCAATGTTACCAACAAGCTAATAGAAAGCTGTAGCATAGACTGGTCTGTGGTCTTAAAATTTGGAACATTGTTAAAAACTCAGCTGCTGGCTGAGACAAACCAGCCGCTCCTCCTTCAACTAGGTAATGTTCCCTGCAGGCTGTGAATAACAGCAGAGAGGAGGAGGAGGAGGAGGAGGGACTGATACTGACTGATTTCTAAACGTCACTCAGTATTGTGATGTCAGATTTTCAGTTTATATAGTGAAATATTAAATTCTAATCCTATAATTAATTTTAAAACAACCAGGCAGTTAATATGCACACTTCAATATCTGTTTATTTATTACAAGTCATATTACATCTCAATATATAACAATGTTATCGCACATTGAATATTTTCCTCATACTGTGCAGGCCTACCTCATGCTTGTTGGGGCTGGTCTTACCGTCACCAAATAATAATGCGGTATTAATAAAGAACTGGATCGTTAAGCAGCCTCAATAAGGGTATCAATACCAATAAAAATTAACGATCCCCAATCCTGGGAGAGAATTGACTCAGTAATGTTTTATCTTCAGCATGACTTTTCTCTTTCTTTTTGTACCTAGTGCCAACATATCCAGTCATACCTGAGCCAGGTGCTGCTGGGAGTAATGGCGGTGCAGGAAGGTGAAGAGCGGTAGGTGATCTTAGCGTTGCCATGACAACTACCATCTGGGAGGAGAACACATGCTTTGACCACGCCTTTATTATCTACACTGGGGATGTGGAACGTCAGATTCACTCCAGTGTTGTTCCATACAGGAGATCTGACCAGAGCATACAGGATGAGAGAGAGAAACCAGTTAGATCAAGACTCACTCTTTTTTCACGTAGGGAACACAACAACAACAAAAATATGCTGACACCATGAAAGCAGCCGGAAGCGTAGCAGTATAATCTGCCTTAACATCAAACATACAAACAAACAAACATCAGCTATAATAACTGCTATCTTTGATGTCATTTGTCGTTTATAGTGTAAGGATAATCTCAGTCGCCCATACAGTGACTCACTCTTGTGGCGTGCAGTCCAGGTCTGCCTGGATCCTCACTCTGGTTACACCACTAAGGTTACGACCGGACAACAGCACATGGTTTCTGCCGTAGAAAGACACGACACTGGGAGTGATGGAGGAGATCTCCGGTCTCTGACAGTAAAACACAAACAGAGATAATCAGTTATAAACAATTTTTATGAATGTGAATGAGGTGAGCACCAGGGGAAGAATATTTGAGGACTTAGGTTCAGACTCACAGAAAAGTTCATCCCTGACTCTGTCATTTGGCAAACACTGTCCTGCAGGCAGAAGCGAGGGAAAAAATTAAGCTGGTTGTAACCAACATGTTGTATGTAACATGTTTTATGTGTTATTTTAACATGTGCAGAAGTAGAAGATAAGGCGTTTAGGTTTAATGAGCAGTTAGCTTAGCAGCAGCTGGCCCCAGTGAAGTGCACTCAGTATGTCCCCTGTACTCATAGTGAAGTTGCCATCTTTGCAAAGTGTCTGAGCAGACAGCAGGGTCAGAATCAGAATCAGGTTTATGAGGAATTTGCCATGGTAAAAATTTGTGTTTACAGAACATAAACAGAAATATAAATATAAAAGTAAGGAGATCAAAAAATGTACTAGTATACAAAAATTACAATAATACTATAATACAATGCTGACAAGTATGTGCAAAAATAATGACAACATGAGCATAAAGCACAGTTAATCGTTAAAAAGTGCAAAAGTGTGGGGTCAGGAGTGTGTGTGTGTGTGTGTGTGTGTGTGTGTGTGTGTGTTTGGGGAGGGGGGCATGAGAGTCAGTGACAGTGGGGACCTGGGCCTTGTTGAGCAAGCCCACTGCCATCGGAAACCACAGCCACCTGCCAGAGTGGAGTGACTGAAACAGTTTGTGTCTGGGATGGGAGAGGTCAGCCACAATGTTTCCTGCACGCCTCAGAGTCCTGGAGGTGTACAGGTCCTGGAGAGATGGAATTTGACAACCAATCACCTTCTCTGCAGAGCGAATGATGCAATGCAGCCTGCCCTTGTCCCTGGCACTGGCAGCAGCGTACCAGATGGTGATGGAGGAGGTGAGGATGGACTCGATGATGGCGGTGTAGAAGTGCACCATCATTGTCTTTGGCATGCTGAACTTCTTCAGCTGCTGCAGGAAGTACATCCTCTGCTGGGCCTTTTTTAGGTGATGTTTAGCTCCAACTTGAGGTCCTGGGAGATGATGGTCCCCAGGAAGCGGAAGGAGTCCACAGTGGCGACTGCGGAGTCACCCAGGATGATAGAGGAGGGTTGGACTGGGCTCTTTCCAAAATCTACAATCATCTCCACTGTCTTCAGAGCGTTGAGCTCCAGACTGTTCTGGCTGCACCAGGATACAAGATGGTCATCTCCCACCTGTAGGCGGACATTCCCACCTGTGATGAGCCCAATAAGGGTGGTGTCATCTGCAAACTTCAAGAGCTTGACAGACTGGTGACTGGAGGTGAAGCTGTTGGTGTACAGGGAGAAGAGCAGAGGGAAAAGAACACATCCCTGAGAGGATCCGGTGCTGATGGTCCTGGAGTCAGAGAGATATTTTCCCAAATTAACTTGCTTCCTGTCCGTCAAGTGCACCACCTGAAGGTGGAGTCAGGCACGTTCAGCTGGGAGAGCTTGTCCTGCAGCAGGGCCGGGATGATGGTGTTGAAAGCAAAGCTGAAATCCACAAACAGGATCCTGACCTAAGTTTCTGGGGAGTCCAGGTGCTGGAGTATGATGTGAAGGGCCAATTTTTTATGCGTCATCAACAGACCTGTTGGCTCTGTAGGCAAACTGCAGGGGCTCCAGGAGTGGGTCTGTGATGGATTTAGGTGGCACAACACAAGGTGCTCAAAGGACTACATAACCACAGAGGTCAGGGTGACGGGTCTGTAGTCGTTTAGTCCAGTGGTCCTTGGTTTCTTGGGGACAGGGATGATGGTGGAGGTTGTGAAGGAGGCTGGCACATGGCATGTCTGTGAACACTGGAGATAGCTGATTGGCACAGTGCTTCAGAGTGGATGGGGAGACAGAGTCCGGCCCAGCTGCTTTGCGAGGTTTCTGCCTCCTGAACAGTCTGTTGACATCCCTCTCCAGGATGCCCAAAGAAGGTTAATGTCTAGGGCAACTGGACTTGGTTGAAGATACTAGAAGACGTTCTGTCCCTCATCCGAGAGACTTTTTCAGTTCTGGTAGTTCAGTTCCAGAACTGAAGAAGTCTCTCTTTGGATAACTATGACCTGGATGACTGAGAACCTTCACAAACTCTCCAGGATGGTAAGAGAGGAGGAGGAGGTGGGGGATGAGATGGTGGACTGTGGCCACTGTCTGAAGCCTCTCCAGACAGAAGCAGAGTCATTTTTTGAGAACATTTAAACATTTGTTGCTGACAGGTGCTGAGCTGACAGTCTGTTGAAATAATTTTATAAACTATAAATATTTGAAATTCAGAGCAGCTGTTCTGGTGTCATTAACAGACTAAAAATGAATGTTGTGCTGTTAAACTCATGTTCAAATATAGCACACGGAAAGTTAGCATACATGCACGATGTCTGGAAAAGCCTATATTAGATAAATACATTTAAAAAGACATAATTACATTCCCCACTCCTTGATTTGCCCAGCAGCAGCCGTTTGTGCTCCAGCCACATCCAGCCTCGATACACTGCCGACACCTGAAGAGAAAACAAATGTTATCACCTGTTGTTGAAAACATTCGAACACGAATCATAATGCCTTGATACAACACAAGATAGTTATACTGTATATTCTTCCTGATGAAGAAACACGACCATTACAACCATGACGACTGTATGAGACTAAGTGGAGGGATATGGGAGGAGGGGTAAAATTATTTTTTGCCTTTTTGTCTTTATACCTCACAGTCTGTTTATTATGTATTGTTTTTATTTTCTTTTTGTCATCAGAGCTGCTAGTTTCATTTCCTATTAGCACCACAATGTGGCTTTGCTACCTTTTTACAATTCTCATCACTGGACATTTTGAGTGCAGCACTTGCCCTTGCCTAAGTTAGACCAAAAGGCCACCCAGGTATTCGTCACTCCCTTTGAATTTGGACACAGTTTTGGAAAAACTGAAAACGGCTTTCTCACTTTGTAGTCCAATTGCAGCCAACTATTTCTTTGTTCCTTCTAGTCTTGATGGTTTATTCTAATTTTGGCATAATAAGTGCTTGGGAATGTTTTGAAAATCTTTTTTTTTTTATCAATAACTCTTTCTCCCAATTGACAGATGCAGTTGGTATAATCAGGACCCATTTGTCTGACCAAAGTCAGACATTTTGTTCAATGCCTTATACTCCAGTTCCTGGGGAACCTTATAACTCTATATAAACATTTCTGTCTTAAAGTCCTACCCTGAAATGATCAAAGTCAGTTCTGTATTATTTCAGCTCAAATTTAAGTTGCTTGCATATGTTAACTATTAAAACTGCACGGGAACAGGACTTTTACAATTTCATCAATGATGCATCTGACTGATTATGTTTTTTCAACTTTTTCAGCTCTATCTTCCATTACTAATGTTAGAAATTATCTGTCCACTTAGATTTCTTGAAAATGGCAGTGGACTTACAGGACAGGAGTCGGTGGTCCCCTGATGTCAGAGCAGTTGGATATCTTAAGTTGTTCCAACAATTGTGTCATCCCAAATCTAATCTTAACAGTGACATTTAGGCCTGTTAAGTGAAAATAATCCAGAGAATGTTACAGTAGTGGTCAGCAAGTTCCAGCAATACACGTGTTTTTATTCAATAAACAATATATAACATGAGGCAACACAGATTTATCAGCAGGTCGAGAACATTTTTATCTGATGGGATTCTTGTGACGGTGTGAAGGTCCTTGATTATCAGGTATTTCATTCACCGGATGTATCAAAAGTCACTGACCTTCAGCAGTAAGTGTGCTATTTGTAAGGACGCAGGTGCATTGTGGGAACCGTGGAGGACTGTTTGCTGCACTACAAAGCTGGCTGGAGCTTGCAGAGAACTGACAGGCGAAGTTAGACAGAGCGCTCTGGCCCACAGTCAGGTGTGTCTGGATGCTAAGTGTGATCTGAGAAAGGAAGGGATGTGAGTTTAAAAGAGAAATAACGGACAGACACAACTGATTATAGTTCAAATCCTGGGCGTAACCTGTACCTGGCCAGTGCTGTCCTTTACAACGCTGTAGGAAACCATTTTGCGTTGACGGGAGTCATCAGGAATGGACAACCAGTCTGAATCTTGGCACTCATCTTCAAATGTGCAACTAGGAAGAGAAAATGATGTTTTCACCAAGTTTATAATAGTTTGAAGATGTCAGCAGCAGATGGTGTTTCCCTGACCTTCTTTTAGAGCCACACCAGACACAGTATGGATCCTGTGCAGACCAGCAGTCCTGCACATTTGTGTATGTGCTGCACTTTGACACAGGCAAACGTTTAATCTAGAACAGAACACAAACATTCAACAACACTTTGAAAGCATGGCTTAAATCACGACACTGTAAATTCAAACATAAAGACTGTTTATACATGTACAGTTCACCTACCTGGTTTTGAAATGGCACATAGACATGTTTATGGTCCACTTGATCCAGAAGTATTTTGGGGAACACTTGGCGGTCGTCACTGGCCCTGTAGAGCACCCTGGGACAGGTGGTGTGATAGTTCTTGTCCACAGCGAGCTGACAACAACAATGTAGCTTTGTTATGTTTCAGAGACTGAGCTGCTGGGTACAGAGCCCTAGAGTGGGCACAGAAGAATATAACAATTTCTTCCAACATTTTCATTAATTAATGCCCACTATACAGACAACTATACAGAAATCCAGCACAACAGACCAGCCCTGTTTATCACAGTGCTGAGTAATGGGAAAAGTACATTTTGAATTAGTTCAAGTCACGCACATAAAGACTGAACTATATAGATATTTAATATTGCGTCTTTGTGATTTATTGTCAGTGTGTGTAGCTCTGGTTGTGTCTGTGTTTCCTTGAGGTTTATTTGTAAAATCAAACTGGTTCTGACACAGCGGATTGTGAGCTGTAGTTTCTCTGGTAAACACACCGACCTCTTTGGCTGTCTTTGGCTTTTTCAAATCACTGAAATGATTCTGCTTATGAGAACACTATGTTCTGAAAAGTCTAACATTTAACACCTCAGTCTGTAACTAACACTTGTGTTCAACGCCTAGTTAAATATATATGACAACCTCTGTACAAACAGCTCCATTTCCTGCCACAGTTAAAATCATGTGGTGACAAGACAACCTCTCAGTTATACCATTACATGCATTTGGCCTTTTATCTCCATTCAGTTCACTGCGTCCCTTCCTGAACCTTGTAATGTTCACATGCTGATGTTCTTAAATGATGTAAATCACCCTTATTACCGGACAACTTAATAACATGATTAAATGATAAGGCCTTCATAATTTTGGATTATAGGCCTACTTGTGCAGACAAATAATGCTAATCAGACTAAAAATCTGCTATAATGTTTTATCCATGACCACGCACAGTGGCCCTCATTTATCATTCTTGGTAGAAACGGGCGTATATGTTGGCGTAAGATTATGCTTACACGCCTCTCACCGCGTGATTTATGAAGCTGTGCGTACCTTTGAAATCCAGGTGTAGGCCTACGCAATACCTGCCCTTGGTAAATGCCGCGGCTGAAAACGATCGTCATTAGAATAACACGCCCCTATATATTCAAGTTTCCGCTTCCCCCACACCCTCATTTTAAGTGCTGCTCCTCTTTCTGCCACTCAGTGAGCGTAACTGCGTTCTGTGACGTCATGCGCACACCCTCTATTGAAATGAATGATGATTTTCTCCTAACACGGTTTTAACAATTGTAATTTATTGATGGTCCCTAAGCTAACCGCAGGTGGTTAAAAGCCAGCCATCGGAGGCTACTGCCGACACTGGCTGAACTGAGTAAGAAGCAGTCACCGGATCCTTGGCGAATGTCTGTCGAATATCCAACTTGAAACTGACTTCATCGCGGTGCAAAGTGGCCGAAGACGCATCTTTCTCTATCTTTTTTTTAGCCCGCAGTGAAGTCCACAGAGCGACCAGGTGTCGTGCCGAAAAGTGATGTTTGGTAGGCCTATGTGTAATATCTTTGTTTATATTTGGAAAACGGGCTGTAGCCTAATTAACATGACTTACTGCCAACTTATATATAAAATGAAGACAATTTTGCAATTATCCTTATGACTCTGCATTATTTTCTTTGTTCTGTAGGCCTACCAAGCAATCCACTCTTTTTTACCTGTTATAATACCTTTTTAAATGGCCGATACAACTCTTAAAATGCAGTATTTCACTTGTCAGAAAATGATTTGAAGCCTTTTGTTATTGACTGAAAGGTTATTTCTGCCCTGAAGTTAGATGATTTCATTCAGAAGAGTTCTATTTGACAGATTATAGCTCAGCTAGTACTTTTTTTACCTCTTAAAATACCTTTAAATGGCCAATACAACCCAAAAAATGCAGTAGGCTATTTCACTTGCCAGAAAGTGACTGGGCAATACAGCTCCAGCAGACACTTTTCGGCACGACACCTGTACCTGTGGCCATGCAGTCCGACTCTAGTTTCTTCTTATATGTTTGCTGATCTTTCAAAACTCTTACCTCAACTCAATAAGAATTCAGAATCTCAACAAAAGACAAAAATCAGCATGAGGCAGTGCATCAAGGCCAATGTGGTAGTAGGGCATTTAAATTTTGGGGGGACAAAAAGCCAAACTGAGGGATCATGGCGGCCATGGCCTTCATGGCCTCAGTGAAATCCCATCCTGGATGCGTGAATGTGTTAAAGAGGCTCTGCAGCACATGAATTTTATCTCAGTGATGGAAGGAAGACAAAACAGATTAATGATGTGATGTGACTGAGGACATAAAAAAGCAAGGCCAGTGATTTTCAATGAAGAGTTGGACATTATTTGCAGACACTGAAAATTTTAAAGACTTCCAGACTGAAATAATCTTAAAACACCCCCTGCACTTAAATATAAAAGTAGTTAAAGAACGAGGTAGTAATACAGTATAGTTCCCAAATATAATTATAACAGAAGCATTTTGGGCATCTTTACATGCTTACCATTTATTTTAAAATATATTATCTATAATATGACGAGCAGTTAGCTGGTGAAAAATCACTTCTTCACATCACTGTAACTTAAAGTTACTTTAGCCTAATTATACTTTTTAATGACTAGAACAAATTATCTAGTTGGATAATCATTTACATTTTTTCCAATAATGGAGAGAATGCATATCCCTTAACTTCTCATACACACCTTAATGAGCTGCCCATCTCCTGTCCCAATGAAGAAAAGCAGCCAGGTTTTCTGTCTCACTGCAAGCACAGAGGTCATGTAGTTCTGTCTGAAGAGCATCGTCTTTGGCTTCAGAGTCTTTGGCTGAGACACAAACACACATATCACTTTTAGATTCAAATGGTGTTTATGAATTCAGAGGTTAGAAACATACAGACAGCACTTCATATAAATTATCACTACTCATAACTTCATTAGATGAGTGTTGCTATATTAAGGAGCTTCAGTCAGGACTCTTGACGTCTAATACTGATTATGGAAGTGCCAGGTGAACTAATTCAGGGGACCTTTAGTCATTACTTAAATATATATTTGTTGTGAAATAAAAAATCAAGTTCTGAGATACTGTTAGACTTTTACTTGTAATTGTTATTTTATTGAGCTTGGATGAAACACAAGTTTAACATTTTTAGTTAATCAAAAATAATTTAATTTTAAGTTCTGTTAATGTAAAATACAATTTGATGATGTGTAAACGGCCCACAGTTTCCCTCTCCAGACTAATGACCACAGGGCCACAGCTGAAACTCATTGAAGCATAATGTAGTGAATGGTAAGTAATTTTATGCTTAATTACACATATTTGCATTCGCTCAGGATTCTGTTTGGTAATAGCCTGTAACCAAATACCGAAATCTGGAAGTCCTTACTCTGAAATTTGAGCAGTGTTGATAATAGGCCTACAGTGTGTGTGCCAAGGTAAAGTTAGCTTGTAGCTGTAGCCTGTCACTGATTGAGTAGACTTAAATACGGCAGTAATAGTTGGCCAGGTAGCTAGGGAAAACGTCTTGGCAAGCTAACTTAATATGGGATTACCCATTAGCCACCGCTCTGGTTAGCATGTAGGCTAGCTACGTTTATAAACTACATGTAGCTACGTTAGCCAGTTAGCTGGCTAACATTAGCTAGACATGATTAGACTATGATTCAGATGTGAAGAAATACTAAAGATAACTTGCTAACACACAACTCTTGCAGAGATCAACTTAAATATTAAGGTCATGTTACTTAGAAATGTGTTTTATTGTGGCCAAAAAGCTTCTTCACCTAACTTAAAACATTATGTTGGATCAGCTTAAATACTTGCATTCATGTTGACAATTATTAAGTTCATGTTACTTGCCTTTTATTGTGGCCTAAAAGGTAATTCACCATACTCAAAACATTGCTTTGAATTAATGTAATTCTGCATGCAGTCTTAATTTAAAAATTATAGTTGGAAAACATTAACATTTATCTTTTTGTTGACCCAATGTCTTATTTTTTAGAGTGTATTTTTTGCCAGATGTCTCAAAGTAAAAGTAATTAGGCTAAATCTATTTAGGCTAACTATTTTGACCTCTCACTTTTTCTTAGACATAGCCTATGTAGCATGCAAAACTAAACCTAACAGTAAAGCAATGGCTAAATGGCCCCACATAAAACTGTTCTGCTTTTATTTTGTAAGAAGTCAGCGAAACATAACTTGCTAGAAACTTTCAAGATGAACAATATCAGGACCCACCGTGGATCTTGACTTCTCAGGACAGGTGATGCAGAAGTCTGGATCCGCATCGGCCGCTCCGGTGAGATCAGGGCTGACGTCAAACACTACCAGCTCGGTGTCGGTTTGTCCTCCGTCCACACTGAACACGCCGCTCCAGAGCACCGGCGGCCCACCCGGGATCACCGAGGAGGCCACGAGTCTGCTGCCTTTACCACCATCAGAGATACTGAGAGTCGCGCCCCGCAGCGACCTGAGAGTCTCGGTTTTGCCTGTTTTTCCCTCAAGCCAAATGAGCCGGACTTTGTTGCCTTTGTCCTCTGATGGCACGTTGGAGAAAAGATAAATGATTAAATTCTTTTGAAATCCATCCACAAACTCCACCTCGCCTTCACGTTTGATCTTAGCTAGATAATTCTCCCCCCTAATGGAAAATATTTCTCCCGTCTGCTTGTTGTTCGTATTATGAAGGTTCACAGAAGCTGTTTCAGAGAGGCAGCTGGTCTCTGTGTTTTGTCGGGTTGCTGTAAGGCAGTCAGAATATAAGTCTCGGGCCGGGTCCGAGTCTTCTCCACCTCCACCAGGAAGCCGACGGACGCGTTGCTGCGCCCTGCGGGTCCCACCTGGATGTGCTCCCTGTACAGCACGTTGGAAATGTTCTGCAGGTCCAGCAGCTCGCAGTAGCCGCACTTGATCACACCGCAGCTGATCACAGTGTTGTTCTCAACGAACGGCAATAATATGTTGACACCGAAAGTTGCGTTCCATTCATCCGTCTCAGAAACCCGGTAAAACTGCTCATCACCGGACTCAGGCCCCACCTTCAAGATTCCTCTCTGGGTCAGACTCTGGATCAGAGTCAGGTCGTGGCTCAGCTGGTACAGCCTCTCCTCTGTAGCGATGTAAACCGTGTTGGTGGCCACGGCGATGTGGCGGAAATCTCCATGAAATGTAAAGCTTCCTCCCTCTTCCAGGCACCGACCCGGTTCTCCCCAGAGAATGAGCAACAGACCAGACAGCAGGATCATCTTCTTGCAGCGGTGGCAGCAAAACGCTCACACAATGACGATCATGGCACTCTGCTCTCTGCCAGTGTCACTGGAGTCGTGCGTAAACGCGCAGTGCGCCTCTGTTAAAGAGAGCAGCGCGCAACTCGCGGAAACGCGTGCAAGCCGAAAATTAGCTCTGGGGCCTAGTGGCGTGGTGAATTTTAATAATAACAACAAATACACAATAATGATTTTAATAGTGATAATAAAAGTTTGTGGTTTCAACCTCCGCGGCTGACATTTTGGTTCGCTGTGAACTCATATGATCTCACTCCGCTGTAGCTCCCTTTTCGTGGCTTTGAAATAATCTGTAGTTTTGGTCTAATTCATCGTCAGACTCAGTACGAAGTGCCAGAGAAAATGTGAGTGCGCTCATGGACTCGCCATTTAAACTGGCAGAGCAAATCAGATTCAGAATAATTCTTTATTGTCCTCAGTAGGAAATTTGTTTTCACAGTCTGTCCCAAGAGCACCTTCAACATGAATTCTACACACAAAGTCTCCATCCTACACATTATAGGGGAGACCGGGTATGGTTGTAACATGGGGAGAGTTGTAACACCAATTCCACCAATTAGAGATAAGATAGGCGTTAGGTGATCATTTCATTATTTACCCACTTCCAAGTCTGGAAAGAGGTACATTCAGAATACATAGGCCTAGAGGAAAAAAATGATTTTGAGGAAAAGTACAATTTTTGACCAAGACTATATTTGTTTAGTATCTATAGCCTACTATTGCAGATAGAATTGTTTGACTTATATTAGATTGAAATGTAGTTTCTTAGGCAAAATGTGATGCATTTTTCTCTTACTAATTTCAAACCACTATGCTAATACACCTAGATAAACACTGGCTGACTGGGGTGGGGTGGGTTGTAACACAACTTTAAAAAGTGTTACAACCATCCGCTATACACATGTGATGCACCCCAAAATTGTGCAACCATTTTGTGTTTATTTAAAGTAAATAGCGGAGCAGTAATTTTTTTCAAAACCGCAGGGCTTTATATTATCCTAAATACTGTGAATGACAATCACATTATTTTATTTTCATGTATAAATGGTGAATTTAAGTGGTAGGCTAATTTGAAGCAGCGCCCAGGCGGAACTTTTGGTGCGCTACAGGTAGCCACAGGGGGAAACTTCGGTCCACCCCTCAGATGCGATCCGGATGACGAACTGAACACGCTGTGTTTTCATTGCTTCTGAATGTCATCTGTATTTTACAGGTTAGTAATTGATAAAACTTGTCAATATCGACATCTAAATGCTTGATGTTAGTGTTATAAAGATGTTTTGATAGTGTTTAGAAAATATTTTTGAACATTAAAAACTCCGCCATAGTCGGCGGCAGGTCCAGACGCGGCGTGGTTGGCAGTTGCCGCATCGCGGGTGGCTGTTTTCATATTACCTGAGGGTAGTCTTGCAGGTACAACGCTAGAAAAGTATCTACTTTGCACAGTATTTTATTTGGGCTCCTGCAAATACAACAACATGAGAATTTAAGTCAAGAATATGGTATAATGTGAAGTGCCTTATATTAAAACACTGAAATGTTACAGAGCTGTAGGCTACTTATTTGTTGTGGAGGATGTTAATATTTTGTTATGTGCAGTTAAAGGTGAATTGTCCCTGTAATAGTTATTTTTGCTCAGTGGCTTTACATTTAAAAGGTTTTGTATCATTGAAAATGTTTATATTTCTCTGTATGTGATAGCTGTATTAATTGATCTGAAGTGAAGTGTGTAAGCACAGAAGTAATGCAGGTGGTATGTTGCTTGCTTTAAATCCAGTTGAGTTTTGCTGTAATTTGCACTATATTTTTATAGTAGCCTTGATGCACTTATTTACAGGTGGTAATGTGTATTAAAATGTTGTTTGAAGTAGAGAATTACAAGACGTACACAAGAGAGATGATGTAACTACACATGAATGCATTCTGTGAGAAGTTAATGGAACAATTGAATGGCTTGTTCACTTGAGTTACACTCCAGGGTTACCAGCATTCATTTGTCAGCACTGTGACCAGTACTTCGAGCCCTCAGCCCTTCTCATCTCACGGCGTCATATACTGACAATTTGAGAAAGGGTGACAAAGTGTAGTTATGGTGAGACGCACCGTCTCTGAGACGCTCTGGGGTGTCCCGTACAGACCGGAAGTGCTAGTTAGCTAGCGCTAGAATTCTAGCTGTGAAATTTCAGTGAGTTACAGTTGCTGAAGCAAAAAGTGTTACAACCATACCCGGTCTCCCCTATGCACAGAGTGGCATCATGAACTTGTCTGTGAGTTCAACGCTCTTATGGCGCAGGGTACAAAACTTTCCCCCAGGCGTGCTTTTTTGTATAGCATCTGTCTGTATGGCCAGAGAGGAGAAGGGTGAAGCATGAGTTGAGAGGGTGGCTGGGATTTTGTATTATGGTAATTGCTCTGCAAGTGGGGTCAATGAGGGCTGGCAGATTGGGAGTGGGAAAGACTGATTATTTTGGAGGAAGTGTTACTAGTATTCCTATTGGTGAGAGAGAGCATGGTGAAGCAGTAGGTGTGGTTTGACTGAGAGTCCTTTACATATGGCAAAAAGTCTTGTGGATGTCTGTGATGTGGTGATCATAACTCAGTTTATTGTCCATAGTGATGCCAAGGTACCTGAAGCTGTCAACAATTTTTATTGGCTGGCTGTTTATGGAGATGGGGCAGTGAGTGGTGGAGAGTTTACGACGTACGCGTTTGTATACACAATATGGCTGCCACGCGTATCCTGCGTTCCTTTGGAGCGTAGGTTGTGCACGTACCC
>NW_024041484.1:7741493-7757493 GCF_014851395.1 Micropterus salmoides
ACCTTTCAACCTACGCACAGCTGGAACAGTGAAATGCGATACACCTCTTGTTTTCTGTGTTGTGATTTGATTTTAATGTGGCATAGAAAATTCATGTCACAATGAAAAACAGTTCATTTTTATTAATAGAAAAAACTGAATATGTCCTTTAAACATGTGTTCTTTGTTTAATTATGACACAGCTGATACTAACATGTAATGGAAATACATATTGACAATGCGAATTGTATTTCACTTTTCAATTTCTTTC
Source organism: Micropterus salmoides (assembly GCF_014851395.1). NCBI lineage: Eukaryota > Metazoa > Chordata > Actinopteri > Centrarchiformes > Centrarchidae > Micropterus > Micropterus salmoides. Next base: position 7,741,744 of record NW_024041484.1, read on the forward strand.
TTTTATTTTTATGTAGGCATTTTAAATCTTCCATAGCTTCTAACATTGTGTAGTGACAAATTGGGAAAGGACATGACATAAAGCAACAAAACAAAAGTGTACATTGCGTGATGTGACATTTAACACATAAGATGACTGACATGGGATTGTTTGACATGACATAGTCCATTGTAGCATAATCTGATTTGATATTAGGTGACACAATTAATGTAACAAACTAGGCTCCGTTACTGTGTGTGGGTGTGTGTGTGTGTGTATGTGTGTGTGTGTGGAGAGAGTCCCACCTGATAGCTGCTGTTTCTGGGAAGTCTTACTTCCTGCAGGGCATGGCTGTGCATGACCCCTTCCACAAACTCCAGGTGAGATCCCATGAGTGTGATCGTCCTCTTCCCACTACAGGACACAGAGCAGCAGAGGGATTTTCATACTGACACACACCTACAGTTAGTAGCACAAGTAAATATTATAATGGGAAATTAACATCATTTAAGTTTTTTTAAACATTTTCTGCTGCCAAACAGCCCAGTTGCTGCTGGAAATATGTAGATGAGATCAGATATCACAGTGTGGCTGTTCGGCAGTTATCCTGGGAGAGAATTGACTCAGCATCACTTTTTTTCTCTTTTTGTCTGTGTAGAATACCATGTACCTACATATCCAGTCATACCTGAGCCAGGTGCTGCTGGGTGTAATGGCGGTGCAGGAAGGTGAGGGGCGGTAGGTGATCTTAGCGTTGCCATGGCAACTACCATCTGGGAGGAGAACACATGCTTTGACCACGCCTTTATTTTCGTCACTGGGAATGTGAAACGTCAGATTCACACCAGTGTTGTTCCATACAGGAGATCTGACCAGAGCATACAGGATGAGAGAGAGAGAAACCAGTTAGATCAAGACTCACTCTTTTTTCACGTAGGGAACACAACAACAACAAAAATATGCTGACACCATGAAAGCAGCCGGAAGCGTAGCAGCATAATCTGCCTTAACATCAAACATACAAACAAACAAACATCAGCTATAATAACTGCTATCTTTGATATCATTTGTCATTTATAGTGTAAGGATAATCTCAGTCGCCCATACAGTGACTCACTCTTGTGCCGTGCAGTCCACGTCTGCCTGGATCCTCACTCTGGTTACACCACTAAGGTTACGACCGGACAACAGCACATGGTTTCTGCCGTAGAAAGACACGACACTGGGAGTGATGGAGGAGATCTCCGGTCTCTGACAGTAAAACACAAACAAAGATAATTAGTTTTAATTTTTATGAATGTGAATGAGGTGAGCACCAGGGGAAGAATGTGAGGTTCAGACTCACAGAAAAGTTCATCCCTGTCTCCATCATTTGGCAAACACTTTTCTGCAGGTGAAGTGAGAGAAAAAATTAAGCTGGTTGTAAGCGACATGTATGTAACGTGTTTTTTTTATTATCATGGAACAGAAATAGAAGATGAGGTGTTTTGGTTTAATGAGCAGTTAGCTTAGCTACTGATCAGTAACAGTTGGGCCAAAGTGCACTCAGTAACTCCCCCTGCCCTCATAATGAAGTTGCAATCTTTGTAAACTGTCTGAGCAGACAGTAGGGTGGTGAGTCAGTTGATATTAGCTTGCGTAGCTGACATTAGACTCAACATGTAAATAAGATTGTTTTGGTGTTGCCTTAAAGCACTTCTTTTTGTTTCTTTTAAAGGAGGAAAGCTGTTTCATCTTGTTTCCCCTTTGTTGTAAACTAGGCTAAATCCAGGCTGGGTTATTATACATTTCTTTAACATACAGATTGAAAAATAATAATTTAATATATATTTCCAAACATAAGACATTTTTAATAATGAAACCAGATAAAATAAATTTTTGCATGACTGAAGCAATAAATGTTTGGTAGCAGTAGTTCTGGTGTCATTAGTCTTAAAATGTTGTGCTGTTCAAATGTAGCACACGGAAAGTTAGCATACGCGCATGATGTCTGGAAAAGCCTATATTAGATAACACATTTAAAAAGACATAATTACATCCCCCACTCCTTGATTTGCCCAGGAGCAGCCGTTTGTGCTCCAGCCACATCCAGCCTCGATACACTGCCGACACCTGAGAGAAAACAAATGTTATCACCTGTTGTTGAAAACACTCGTACATGAATCATAATGCCTTGATATTCTTCCTGATGAAGAAACACGACCATTACAACCATGACGACTGTATGAGACTAAGTGGAGGGATATGGGAGGAGGGGTTAAATTCTTTTTAGCCTTTTTGTCTTTATACCTCACAGTCTGTTAATTCTGTTAGAGTTTTTTTCTTTTTGTCATTAGAGCTTCATCTGGTTCATTTCCTGTTAGCACCACAATGTGGCTTGGCTAAGTCTCATTAAGTGAAAGTAAAATTGCAGTCCAGTAACCCTATAGACACATTTTTGTCTTTAAAGTCTTCCTTGAAGGTTACATCTCAAACGTAAGCTGTTCGCCCATGTATTAAAACTGCATGGGAACAGGACATAGATTTTTATTTTTCATGACATTTCATGCCTGCAGTTAAAGTTCATTTTCATCAGTGATGCATCTGACTGATTATGTTTTTTCAACCTTCTTCTTCTGTCTTTTATGTTAAATGATCTTTCCACTTAGATTTCTAGAAAATGGCAGTGGACTTACAGGACAGGAGTCGTTGGTCCCCTGATGTCAGAGCAGTTGGATATCTTAAATCGTTCCAACAATTGTGTCATCCCAAGTCTAATCTTAACGGTGACACGCAGGCCTGTTAAGTGAAAATAATCCAGAGAATGTTACAGTAGTGGTCAGCAAGTTCCAGCAATACACATGTTTTTATTCAATAAACAATATATAACATGAGGCGACACAGATTTATCAGCAGGTAGAGAACATTTTTATCTGATAGGATTCTTGTGACGGTGTGAAGGTCCTTGATTATCAGGTATTTCATTCACCGGATGTATCAAAAGTCACTGACCTTCAGCAGGAAGTGTGCTTTTTTAAGGACGCAGGTGCATTGTGGGAACCGTGGAGGACTGTTTGCTGCACTACAAAGCTGGCTGGAGCTTGCAGAGAACTGACAGGCGAAGTTAGACAGAGCGCTCTGGCCCACAGTCAGGTGTGTCTGGATGCTAAGTGTGATCTGAGAAAGGAAGGGATGTGAGTTTAAAAGAGAAATAACTGACAGACACAACTGATTATAGTTCAAATCCTGGACGTAACCTGTACCTGGCCAGTGCTGTCCTTTACAACGCTGTAGGAAACCATTTTGCGTTGACGGGAGTCATCAGGAATGGACAACCAGTCTAAATTTCGGCACTCATCTTCAAATGTGCAACTAGGAAGAGAAAATGATGTTTTAACCAAGTTTATAATAGTTTGAAGATGTCAGCAGCAGATGGTGTTTCCCTGACCTTCTTTTAGAGCCACACCAGACACAGTATGGATCCTGTGCAGACCAGCAGTCCTGCACATTTGTGTTTGTGTTGCACTTTGACACAGGCAAACGTTTAATCTAGAACAGAACACAAACATTCAACAACACTTTGAAAGCATGGCTTAAATCACGACACTGTAAATTCAAAAATAACTGTTTATACATGTACAGTTCACCTACCAGGTTTTGAAATGGCACATAGACATGTTTACGGTCCACTTGATCCAGAAGTATTTTGGGGAACACTTGGCGGTCGTCACTGGCCCTGTAGAGCACCCTGGGACAGGTGGTGTGATAGTTCGTGTCCACAGCGAGCTGACAACAAGAATGTAGCTTTGTTATGTTTCAGAGACTGAGCTGCTGGGTACAGAGCCCTAGAGTGGGCACAGAAGAATATAACAATTTCTTCCAATGTTTTCATTAATTAATGCCAACTATACAGACAACTATACAGAAATCCAGCACAACAGACCAGCCCTGTTTATCAGAGTGCTGAGTAATGGGAAAAGTTTATTCTCAAGTACTGTGAGTTTGAGTCAAACACATACAGACTGTATTATATAGATTTTTAATATTGTGTCATTGTGATTTATTGTCAGTGTGTATAGCTCGGGTTGTGTCTGTGTTTCCCTGGGGTTGCTTTGTACAACAAACTGGTGCTGATTGTGAGCTGTAGTTTCTCTGGTAAACACGCCGACCTCTTCGGCTGTCGCAGTCCCTCCTACCCAGCCTGCTGCTGCTCCTCTCATGGTCACTTCTCCGGAGCCTTTTTGGTGTCAGAATGTCTCTGGGACAGGCAGAGCGGCTGCAGGGCCAGGCACATTTTTTCCCCTCTCTATGGAGACTGCAGGGATCTATAGCTGTGTTTTAGATGCAAAGCTGAACTGGAAAGACGCGACTATCAAACTAATACCCAACTAAAAGTATGATTTGAATGGTCACCAGCGTACACATGATGAGCTTTAGCCTTAAGGTTTATAATCTTTAATGACCTCCTTTTGTTGTTTTGTTGTTATTGTGTGTTTATGTGTAAAGTGTAGAGTCCTTGTGTTCCTTGAAAAGCGCTCTAAAAATACAAATTATTATTAATTATTATAATTAATTATTACAATTGTTATTATTAATTATTATTGTTATTATTAATAACAATTCGAGAACATTTAACTCTACAGCAGACAGCAAACTTGAACAACATGTTAAAGCAGCTCCAGTCACCAGCAGGAACTAACAATGAGAACTGCAGGAGATGAAGAGGGAGAAACGGCACCTGGACGAGAGAGATGTGACCTTCATCACAGTTTATTAAAGTGCAGCGCAGTGAGGATACAGACGTTTCATACGGATCTCTGACACTGTTAACTACGGAGCCCCTAAAGTAAGAATAGGTTTTAACTTATGCCAACAAGTTAATTATCAAGCTGCCCTCAAAGTGTCAAAAATACTTTATTTTAGGGGATCAGTAGTTAGTAGGGACTCCAGTGTCCAGTGTAGATCAGAAACCACAAAACATCTGGATTCTTGATCAAAGAGTCTTTATATGCGTTCACACTTCTGTCCATTTCCACGCTCCATCTCTCTCACGAGCATGAGCTGTCTCGCTTGACATTGATGAGCGCATTGACTTTATGAAATGTTGAACATGTTGCTAAAACCAAACCTTGCTTATCGTGTCCCTCTTGTATTCTGTCTTATGGCTTCAGCTGCAAAACATTTACAGCAGTTGAACTATGGGGGATCTTTCGGTAAGGTGACCAGATTTCTGAAATGAGAACCGGGGACAGTTTTGGTTTGGTGGTCAGTATGTCATTAAAAAATGATAATAAAAAAGGGGGACAATTTCTGTTTTATAATCTGTTAAATGTAACTTCTGAATGAAATTAAGTCATTTGAGGCAGAATCTATAAGTTATTCAGTCAATAAGTAGAGGCTGCAATCTCTTTCTGACAAGTGGAATACTGCATTTTATGTATTGTTTTGTATTTTGTATTTTGTATTTTAAGAGGTAAAAGTACTAGTTGAGTTATATATAATCTGTCAAATAACTTCTGAATGAAATCAAGTCATTTTGAAGCAGAATCTACCTTTCAGTCAATAAGTAGAAGCTAATCACTTTCTGGCAAGACTACTGCACTACTTGGGTTGTATTGGCCATTTAAAGGTATTTCAGCAGGTAAAAAGGACCGGATTGGTTGGTGGATAGACTCCGTGACCTTGCCAACAACAACAACTCATGCCATACTACATTTAAAAAGCATTTCTATTGAAATGCGCGACACAACGTGAACTTACCTCCATCTAGCCTGTACACGATACAGCTCCGTCTCCGGAAAGTGGACGGAGCCGTCGGAGCGAGGGGATTGTGGGCGTGGCCATGCGTTCGATGCAAACCCATGATTGGTCAGTCAAACCACCAATAGAATCTCTTATTTAGACCTTTTTGACTCACAAAACTTTTGAACTTGCAAAACTATTTAACTTGCAGCACTTATTAACTTGCTAAACTTTCTGCCTCGCAAGGAAAACTTTTTAACTTGCAATCAATAAGCACAAATTAGCAATTAAAACTTTTTGTGACACAAAAAAAGGCCTGTTTATTTTTAATCACATACTTAATTTTTGATTTCAATGCGATAAATATGCTCTCTTTTTTTGCTTGCATTAAAAAGACACAAAATACCTTCATAGGTGGACACCACAGAGCTAAAGAGGCGTGCTTGGCAAGTACAAGCAGGAGAGGACAGATGCAGAGACTGCTAGCAAAAATCTCTTTTCTTGGTAAGTTTATTATTGTTAGCAAGACAACACAATTGTGTAAGTTAACAAAAGTTGAGCTCACTCTGGGTTTGGAAATATTTTCCTTGGTGGATAGCTCTGGTGTGCATTAGCTAATGCTAGCACGTGGATTAATATATTTGTTAGCTAACATTAGGTAGCATTTTAATAGCTTCATTATCGGGACAGTGACTTTCGTCTGCCTTATAAACAGTGTTGGGAGTAACGCGTTACAAAAGAAATGCAAATAACGTTACAGTAATGTGTTGCTTTTTGCTGTAAGGCAGTTTTTAATGTTACTAAAATTTCGGTCATATACAATGCACATGTCAAAACACATGTCCATGTTTACAGTAAGTTATCATTATTCCTGCCCATGTAGTCTAAAGACATCACCACAGTTGTCATTTTTGTATAAATTCATTCTAAAGTTTAGCTGAAGCTACTATGAATCATCAGCTAAGCATCTGTGTTAGACTATTCAAAAGTGGATATCTTCTAAAGGTACACTGTTTTTAGAGATTTCTCTTCACTGCAACCATGGAGGGGGAATTATTACAGTGACCAATAACTCAGTTTTAACAGCATTGTTAAAGTGTACACGGGTATGTGAGAATTGTTTTAAGACGCGCTTGAAATAATGTTTTTATGTACTGCAATGCCTGACCACACGATATAATAGCATGTGATGTTATGTAAAATACTGCTCAACTATGTCCATTTGTATGGTCATAGATCCTGTATTCAATTTTTAAAAGTTGAACCTACCCTTTGCCAACTTTAACCAACTTAATGCTAAACCCAGAGTTGGAATTTCCTGCCTTAGCTCAAGAAATTAAATAAAGAATAATAATAAAGATTTGCTATAAGAATAGAATTACAGTGTTTATAATGATACGCAAATGAAGAACTAAACTAGGTGGAAGTACTGGCCTAACTGAATATTTATTATATCTCATTTGTAACTGCATTTCTTTTCTTTTTCGGCTTCCTGGGATCATTGCCTCACTCAGATGGCTCAGAGGCCACGAAAACCTCAAAGGACCAGCTGGACCCTCACAAGCTCAATGTGCTCATAGGTATGTCTGGCTCCTGCACACCACTGTTCTTGCTCTCAATACATGTCAACGGGGTCAGACTAAATAAACAAATATTCTACATTAAGTAAATGGCTACTTTTGTACTTCACAAATTGACTGTTGTGTTAATGTGAAATGACATAGACAGAACAGTTGTTAAGCAAATCTGAATGTACCTGTTTAATAACATTTTATCATATACAGCTCCTTGGCTGAATGTACAGTATGTTTATGTAATGTTTTTGATCATGTTGTAATGGAAGAACTGAACATTAACTGGGAGGGGTCCCTTGTGGAAAACCATTTCACCTGAACCTAAACAGTTAGCATTATCAGAACAGTTAGACATGATGTCATATTGTGTTTCAGCAACTTTAAACAAAATAAAAAATGGTTGTTAATTAATTAGAGGTAATATTGCTTTGAGATAGGCAAAATATTTCCTTTTGCCTTCCACAGATGCTGTGAGATAAAGCAGTTTCCAAATCCCATAGTGTCTGCAGTCACAGAAAATGCAACGAGTCCTACTCAAAGATACCGATCCTCCACTCCAAGGATAAGGATAGTGACATTTTTCAGTTTCAGTTTGGTTCCACCATTTGTACTGTATGCTTGTGACGGAGTACCTTCACTACAGCTGAGTAAGTGCTTGGACTGCCATACCAATGAGCCTGGCTCTTTGGCGTTGCTGTCAAAGTTGCATATTTGGTACCCTGTAGGCCTGTGTTTGAATCTGGGCAGGGTGACTGCTCTCGCCTTTGGCCACATATGGTGTCAGAAGTGGGACGGCTTGCCGTGAGGTCATCTGAGCCGTGCCCAGAGTCCGAACCGTATAAGGGATCCCCATGGATAACATTAATGATGTGATGTGTATAGTGTACTTTTCAGTAATACTGATCATATGTCATCATTTTACTGATTTTATTTTATTTCAAGGTATTTTGGTCAGATGTGATACATGCTGCTGTACCTTTTAATGTACAGAAATTTATTTTTGTAATGTACACAAAATTAAAGTTTTTTAGTTGTCTGTATGTGTGTTGTAAAATACATTTTAAACTGACTTTTATTATTATTCTAAAAGGGAATATTTTAATGCATTAATAATGCATTATTCTCATACTGAATGGTTTCATAAAGCAGCTTCCCAATATATTAATAGTGGCTCTTGAAGTATACTAGTAATAAATTACTAATATGCTGAAATGCTAATAAAAATGTTCAGGGAACACATTTAAAATATATTTAAACTGTTTTTCAAGTATAGCACAAAAGGCTATTTTAAGTTAAATTTAAAAAAGTATATTTAAATTACAGTAAAGGTACTTAAAATAGGTCCATTTTAACTAAGTATATTATAATATATTGCAATTATCTTAAAGTTGACTTTAAGTATTTCTAAAATGACACTTAACATACTTTTAAGTTGTTCCAAAATAACACATTTAATATACGCTTAGTATAGTACAATTCAAATATAAGTGAATCCAAAAAAGTGCTACTTAAGTATATTTCTTTTTTACTAGTGTATCAAGGCCACTATGACCGCAGGGTATTTAATTTTTTGAGGGATATAAAGCCAAACGGTGGCCATGGCCTTCATGGCCTCAGTGAAATCCTGTCCTGGGTGTGAGTGAATGCGTTTAAAGAGGCCCTGCAAGAGTTGGACATTATTTTGCAGACTCTTAGAAGATTTTAAAAACTTCCAGACTGAAATAATCTGAAAACACCCCTGCACTTATAAAGTAGTAACAGAACGAGGTAAAAAAAAAAAAAAAACCCATTACGGTTCCCAAATAAAATTATAACAAGCATTTTAGAACATATTTTCATGCTTACCATTTATTTTAAATATATTTTCAGCTGGTGAAAAATCACTTCTTCACATCACTGTAACATCACTCAAGTTACTTTAATTACTATTTAATGAGTAGAACTACATATCTTGTTGCATAATCTTTTGCAATTTTACTGGACAGAATGCATATCACTTTTATACACACCTTAATGAGCTGCCCATCTCCTGTCCCAGTGAAGAAAACCATCCAGGTCTTCTGTCTCACTGCCAGCACAGAGGTCATGTAGTTCTGCCTGATGAGCATTGCCTTTGGCTTCAGAGGCTTTGGCTGAGACACAAACACATTTATTATCACTTTTAGATCCAAAGGTGTTTATGAATTCTGAAGTGAAGAACTTTCAGGTTAGAAACATATTGACAGCACTTCATATTAAACTATCTCAAAGCTTCAGTAGATGTGTGTTGCTATATTACATTTAGGAGCCTAAACACCTTCAGTCAGGACTTATGGAAGTGCCAGTTGAAATGAGTATTTTTGTGCAGTTGTCTCAAACTATTTTGACCTCTCACTTCTTTTAGACATAAAACTATTTGGAATTAATTTTGTTTTAAAGTCAAGGAAACTTATTTGCTTAATCAAATGAGCTTTTAGACATTGTGAGAATCTTTGAGTTTGTGTCCCCAAAGGAAATAGGCATTATGCGAATCAGAGAACTTGCTTTAAACACATAATGACATTTATCTAAATTAGTAAAATAGTCGAACATTTACTTTAACTCCATAAGTCAAACAAGGTTCGTTGGATTGTTTTTGTTACAACTTTATAACTTTCTAGAACTTTCAAGATGAACAAATCAGGACCCACCGTGGATCTTGACTTCTCAGGACAGGTGATGCAGAAGTCTGGATCCGCATCGGCCGCTCCGGTGAGATCAGGGCTGACGTCAAACACTACCAGCTCGGTGTCGGTTTGTCCTCCGTCCACACTGAACACGCCGCTCCAGAGCACCGGCGGCCCACCCGGGATCACCGAGGAGGCCACGAGTCTGCTGCCTTTACCACCATCAGAGATACTGAGAGTCGCGCCCCGCAGCGACCTGAGAGTCTCTGCTTTGCTTGTTTTTCCCTCAAGCCAAATGAGACGGACTTTGTTGCCTTTGTCCTCTGATGGCACGTTGGAGAAAAGATAAATGATTGAATTCTTTTGAAATCCATCCACAAACACCACCTCGCCTTCATGTATGATCACAGGTTTAGTATTCTCCCCCTAATGGAAAATATTTCTCCCGTCTGCTTGTTGTTCGTATTATGAAGGTTCACAGAAGCTGTTTCAGAGAGGCAGCTGGTCTCTGTGGTTTTGTCGGGTTGCTGTAAGGCAGTCAGAATATAAGTCTCGGGCCGGGTCCGAGTCTTCTCCACATCTACCAGGAAGCCGACGGACGCGTTGCTGCGCCCTGCGGGCCCCACCTGGATGTGCTCCCTGTACAGCACGTTGGAAATGTTCTGCAGGTCCAGCAGCTCGCAGTAGCCGCACTTGATCACACCGCAGCTGATCACAGTGTTGTTCTCAACAAACGGCAATAAAATGTTGACACCGAAAGTTGCGTTCCATTCATCCGTCTCAGAAACCCGGTAAAACTGCTCATCACCGGACTCAGGCCCCACCTTCAAGATTCCTCTCTGGGTCAGACTCTGGGTCAGAGTCAGGTCGTGGCTCAGCTGGTACAGCCTCTCCTCTGTAGCGATGTAAACCGTGTTGGTGGCCACGGCGAAGTGGCGGAAATCTCCATGAAATGTAAAGCTTCCTCCCTCTTCCAGGCACCGACCCGGTTCTCCCCAGAGAATGAGCAACAGACCAGACAGCAGGATCATCTTCTTGCAGCGGTGGCAGCAAAACGCTCACACAATGACGGTCTTCGTGGCACTCTGCTCTCTGTCACTGGAGTTGTGCGTAATTTGCGCAGTGTCCCTCAGTCAAAACATTCAAGAGAAAATGTGAGCGCATTAGATGAGGAAAAGGTCGCAGAGCAAATATGAGCAAGATTCTTTTGGTTAATAGAGTGGAGTAAAGCAGGTAAGCCTGTGAAATTAACAGCAAAACGGAAAGTCAGTTTTTGTTTGTGTTGAACAGCACAGGAACATAATGCTAATCATATCCTGGTCACAGTGGGCTGCTCCTACTCCTCCTCTCTCATCTCCATCACCTTCTCTCTTTCTTTTTCTCTAAGTCTAATCATCTTGTACCATATCTTTTTCCTTCCCAAAGCTGAGCTGTGACTGACAGAGTCTTTTTACAGTAGCTATTTTATCTGTCTTAGTGAAGATGGTAATGGTAAGATAGTAAATGCATTGAAATCTTTTTATCAATGTTACCGGCCTTGGCTAGGATAATCTTCCAATGAAAATGGATAAATAAATCGGTTACTCATTTGAACATTCATTTCCACCCTTTGCACAAACTGAATTTTAAAAAAGCATTTAAACTTTCATTGATTCTTTCATCAATCTACTATTGGATGGATGGAATTAACTTGAGCTGGATAGTTAAAGGTTCAGTGTGTAAGCTTGGTGGCAACTAGTAGTGAGTGCTGCAAAATTGCAACCAATGGCTTACTCTGTATTCATTTGTTCCTGGCATGATCCCATTGCCCGTGTTGGAAGTTAGAAAGTGGAATCAACATGAACGTTGCAAAGATGTGTTGGATTAGCATTATCGGAGCGTATATACAAAACGCAGACATCTACAATATTATATCAATTTTTTTTCTAATTCAAACAACCTAAAGGCTGTCAACATATGGTCCTCTTTTAATATCTTTATATAATAATGACTTCCCCTGGCAAAGTTTTTATTATTTGTGTCTTCTTATAAATCTGTGTTCTGTATACTTCTTTATGCCCCATGTACACTTTATTCATCTTTTTGCAATAAAGAAAATAAAAACAATATTTTGATTATTCTGACACCACACCTACTTATAAAATGTAGTGACGAAACGAGCTCTGTAGAGAAATATGTCCTTTTGGGCTAATGTTGAAACATGGTTGGCACTACATGGCGACTTCCATGTAATAGTATGTAGATAGAAATGGCTCATTTTAAGGTAAAAAAAAACCCCATAACAGTTCTTTATGTTTTATACACTGCTGAAAACATAGTTATGTAGGGGAGACCAGGTATGGTTGTAAAACGGGGAGAGTTGTAACAACACCAATTCCACCAAATGGAGATGAGATGGGAGTTAGGTGATCATTTCAGTATTTACCTTTTCCTCCCCAATCAGGCATGGTGGTTATCAAGTCTGGAAACAGGCATATTCAGAATATATAGAGAAAAAAATGATTTTGAGGTAAGAAAGTAAAGTTTTTGACTTTACTGACTATTTTAGTTTTTGACTATTTTTTGTTTAGTATCTATACTATTGCAGATAGAATTGTTTCACTTATATTAGATTGGAATATAGGTTCTCAGGCAACATGTGATGTATTTTTTCCTTTCTAATTTCAAACCGCTATGGTAATACAGCTAGCTAAACATTGGCTGACAGGGGTGGGGTGGGTTGTAACACATCTTTAAAAAGTGTTACAACCATCCATGATACATAAAACTAGGTACTTTCTTGATTTGAATATTACCATATTGCCCTATGCAGTCTGGGCCCCCAAACCTGCACTCCAGGATTTCCAGCATTAGTTTGTCAGCACTGTGACCAGTCCTCCCCATTCACATGTTGGACACATGTTGGCGTGTGTATCGTCACTCGACCTGTTCCATACTCCATATGGTGGAGAGGGTAGAAAAGTGTATGGGCAGCTTGTGGGAAGTGCCTGTGCGCAAGAACGCCAAAGAGTAAAACATAGAAGTGCTGGTATACGTACCGGTGAATACCGGCCCACTTCAAGCACTGACTGTGACTGTGAATAAGAACACACACACACACACACACACACACACACACACACACACACACACACACACACACACACACCTCTTTTTAGTTAGACCTAAAGATGTACAGAGATGTTCTTTAATTAATTACATTTTAGTAGTATGTATTAAGTATACTTTTAAGTAAGTTTATTCTATAGATAAATTACATACACATACTTGTACATGCGTGTGAGTCTGTTACAGCAAGAGAGAAACATTGTTCTTTTATTCTTTCTTTTAGTGTGGCATCTATTTCAGATTCTTTTGTGTGATTGTTACAACTTACCCCAGCATGTGTTACAACCTACCCTGCTATTGGGGTAGGTTCTAACAACAACACAATGCATTTGACATCAACTCACGAGGTCTGTGATATTCTTGTGCCATTTGTAGTGAACAAATGTGGGTACTTTGTATAAAAATTTGAGAACTCTAGCTAAAAAATTCAGTGAGTTATAGTTACTGAAGTAAAAAGTGTTACAACCATACTCGGTCTCCCCTACAGTATATTATTACATTTCTACAAATAGATCCTCCTAAAGTTTTACACACTGGACATTTAAAGCAGGCATCATAATGGATGGCCACTGTTTAACTTAGTGTCGCTGAATTGTATCAAAAACCTGCTAGTAACATTCTCTAGTTACCCATATCATGCTTCACAGCAAGAATGTTTTGCTTCTGAGAGACTGAGCTGCTGTCTTTTGTTGTAGGTGCAAAGCAAAGCTGGACTGGAAAGAGGCAAAAAGGCATAATCAAACTAACAGCCTACTCCACTGAAAGTTGTCTATGATTTTGTGATATGTTACCTACATCCTGAAACTCAGCCTATTTAACCATTAAAACATTTTTCCAACCACAAATGCTGCTTCTGAAAAGTTAAATAAACATCATGGTCAACAACTAACACTGCATTTGCAACTTCTATAAATAGAACATCTGTAGGCGACTAGAAAACAGCAAAGCTATGCTTCCTGCCAGTTGAAATGCGGTGACTCTGTAGAAGTAGCATAGCTTTATGTGGTCTATCTGTGGCCTCACACTAAGCTGTAAACCTGACATGCATGCAACGCATTGGTTTCTGCGGTAGACGCTGGCAGGGATGAAGGTGGAGAATGTGTGTGAGAAAAGGTTCTTCTGGTGAAGAGAAGAAATGTATGAGGTCTACCGACATTCACAGTAAAGGTGCATAATGGCTGCTAATGTTTCATTAATGATGTTAATGAAACATTAACCTGCCATTCTGGAAAATGTGCATCATTGTTGTTATTACAAAAACAGTTAGATATGAAGATACACATAAGTTTAATTTCTGTGCGTTTAATACAGAGCTTTTTGAGACATTAAACTATCTTACTACAAACAGGGAGACAGACTAATTTAAAGTGAGGTGCATTCCAACAACAAGCTGTCTGATTTACATATTGTATGTGTGTGTTAATTGTCTAGACTGAAAATGAGACATTTTGGTTTAACAAGCAGTTATCTTAGCTAATTACTGATCAGCCACAACTGCTGACACTATGTTGCTTTAAAGTTGTTAAGAATTATAGTAGGCCTATGTCATGTCATGTCATGTTCAACAGTATTTAATATGACATTCTGTCAGCGCTGTTCCTGTACGGTTTGAAGTTAGCCCTGACGGCAACTGCATGGATAACTTCACAAGAGAACAGATTTGACACTGGTTTGTTGGTGACATAATAAATATTACTGTACATTGTTGTGAGAATGAGATAAATGTGAAGAAAAGGTCATTGGAAGCAATTGGTTCTGCTTCTTGGGGGGCCTTCTTAGATACTGTTTGACTACCTGACACATATACAAGCGATAATTGTTGACTGCTTAGCTCAGATTGCAGAAGTACAAAGTTAAAGTAAGAAAGATGTGTTGCTTGGTATACTGTTTTATATTTTAATGTGTCTCTGCAGTCTCTTTTGTGCTGACCTTTGCTTTGCCTCCGGAGACTTATGGTTGTACATGATCATATTTCAGATTAGACGTTGATGTCCAGTAAAGAGGAAGTGAAAGTCCGCTCTTGCAGGCAACTGGACCCTTTAGATAAATATGACAGAGGCGTGAAAGGAGGTGCGAAAATAAGAAGAGGGTCCAGAGTTTTCATTTTTTAAATCTATATTATTGGAGTTTATAATATTCATTAATACATTTAAAAACTTGTTTTTTGATGTCTGAATAACTGGTTTGATCATCAAAGAAGGCACTATATGCTAATGTGACATCAACAGTTGTTAAAAGATAAGCACCTTCATTTTGTGACTATAGGAGCAAGGGAGGCCTTTCTCTCCTTTTGAAGCCAGAAAGAAATGAGGAGAATGAGTGATGACATGAATTGACATGAATTTAATGTACTCTGCATTTGGAGTGATGTATTTAAAACTGATTTTGTTTTTTTTGTCCATGCATTTAAGATTATAGAAGAGAAGGGATGTTCATGTATTTTGTTTGAGAAGTGTGGCCTACTATATTTGGCCTTTATGTGTTAAACATTTAAAGGATTATACGAACATGAGTTCTAGAGACTTGCATGATATGTTTTATTACCTTATTTGGAAAATTGTTTGTGAACTGAGGCAAAGGGGTGTTGCAACTACTGGACAGAAGGACCATAAAATGAAAAGTAATGTAAAAACCAATCAATGTGATGATCAAGTCCTGATAGCCAGTGATTGTTTGAGAATTGTTGATTGTTGTCGATTTCTTTATTTAAGTTGCTGACCCCA
>NW_024041484.1:7757993-7773092 GCF_014851395.1 Micropterus salmoides
GGCCGAGCACCTGCTTAAGAGCTGCAGGAGCAAACCATGAAGCTGAGGGTGGGGGGAGTAAAGGCATCAACAATGCTGATTTGTGATTATTTTGAGAGTATGTGTTATTGATTTATTGATAGAAATTTGTATTTATGTAAATATTCATTCTTTTTGCTCTATTTTTCTATGCTGTTGGGTTTTTAGGTAAATATTTATTATTCACATTATTACCTGCAGGAGGGAATTTATATAAGGTAGCTAGTTGCCTTCAGTGTAAGTTTTTTTGCTTGTTGGTGTCGGTGTCTCCTCTTGTCTGTATGGAAGACAATAAATGCCACGTTTGTGCTTGCGTTTTACCTCTGTCTCAAGTCTCTCTCTGAAAAAAACTTAAAGTCACCGCCGGGCCATCGGACAACTACTGATGTGAAATTATGACACTGGGTTCTTATCAACAGATTCTATCATTATAATAAATCTCACAGTATTATGATTCTATCATTATAATAACTCTCACAGTATTATGACTCCACACCTTATTTCAAGTCATACAAATCTACTTTTACATTTGTAACCTTTTAATATTGATGATTTCATGAATGCAAGACAAGAGTTTAATTTATTAAACTATTGCTTTTGTATCAGGAATACTTTGTGTATCAAACTAAATATACATAATAAAATCATTCTTCATTCATCATCAGTTTCATATTTTAATTTTAAATAGTGTGATCTAAACTTAACAATATATTATAGTTAACAGCTGTAAATTAAAATAATAAGATGGTATTTATAGGCTAACATTTTACATTAGTACATTTTACGCTAGTAGAAACTAAAAAAAATGAAAGGTTGATGTTATACACTGTTTTATTTTGACATTTCTTTAAGAGACAAATGTGACATTGTGACTCTGTAGTGAAAAACAAAGAATTATCTGCACACTGAATAGTTTTGAAGACCTGTAGGAGGTGTCATTTATTGCGACCTCTGAGAAGGTCTTGTGTGGTTTACATTGAATAGACTCACCTATTAACTACATGTGCATTCGGAGACCTCAGAGTTTGCAAGGTCACAATAAAAACTACCTAGTGGGATTCACAATTACTCTGTGCAGGTAATTCTTTGTTTCAGTACTTTCCCACAGGATGGTTTGGATGTACCCACATTATTCTGTGTTTAAACTAGACTTATATAAGAGCAGCAAACAAGGCACTCTTCAGAAACTTCAGGCTCTGTTATACAGTATATGGGTACTGGGTGTATGGCTCCTTAATTCCTTAATTATCTTAAAGTATAAGGTAGAAAGTTAAAATAATAATAATAATAATAATAATCCTTATTTGTAGAGCACTTTTCAAAAACAAGTTACAAAGTGCTTTAACAAGTGTAAAGAATAATACAAAAAAAACAAGATAAGAGCATGAAAAATTAATATAAAATTAGTAAAATACAATAAAATAAAAGGGATAAAATACAGTCAAATAAGATCGGGAAAAGCTCTCCTATAAAAGTTTGTTTTAAGAAGGGACTTAAAAGAGTTCACTGACTCAGCCGACCTGATTTCCTCGGGCAGGCTGTTCCAGAGCCTCGGGGCCCTGACAGCAAACGCTCTGTCCCCTTTAGTTTTCAGTCGAGACTCTGGAACATACAACAGACCTCTGCCTGAGGATCTCAAGGTACGTGCTGGTGTGTATGGGACTAAAAGGTCAGAAATATAACAAGGCGAGAGGCCATGAAGAGCTTTAAAAGTGATCAATAGAATTTTAAAGTCAATTCTAAAACATACTGGGAGCCAGTGTAATGAAGCTAAAATGGGAGTAATGTGGTCATATTTCTTTGTTCTGGTTAAAAGCCTGGCTGCTGAGTTCTGGACAGTCTGGAGTCGATCAATAGATTTTTGGGTTAAACAGGTGAAAAGGCTGTTGCAATAATCCAGGCGTGATGAGATGAAGGCGTGTAAAATGGTCTTGGTGTCCTTAAAAGTTAACATAGATCGAATTTTGCTATATTTCTAAGTTGATAAAAACATGATTGAACAAGCTTTGTGGTGTGCTGCTCGAAATTTAAATTACTATCAAACCAAACACCAAGGTTCTTTGCCACAGGCTTAATGTGATTTACTAGGGAACCAGCAGATGGCAGTATTTGATTTGCCATCTGCTTGGACCCGATGACCAGGATTTCTGTTTTGTCTGAGTTCAGCTGGAGGAAATTATTTGACATCCATTTTTTAACTTCACAAAGGCAGTTGTTAAGTGAACTCAGCATTCCAGGGTCTGTGGATCTGACGGGCAAGTATATTTGTGTGTCATCAGCATAACTATGAAAAGAAACACCATGTTTATGGATAATATGTCCAAGGGGAAGCAGATACAAGGAAAACAAAATGGGTCCTAAGACCGACCCCTGAGGCACACCATATTTAACTGGACAGAATGAAGAGACATAGTTGTTTACAGACACGCAAATGATGTTGTGATCAATGGTGTCAAAAGCAGCGCTAAGGTCCAGGAGTACCAGGACTGAGCACATGCCTTCATCAGCAGACATTAAAAGGTCATTGGTGACTTTAAGCAGGGCAGTCTCAGTGCTGTGGTACTTCCTAAAACCAGACTGAAACTTTTCAAATATTTTGTTATTTTCCAGTACAGTGAGCAGCTGTTTGGACACAATTCTTTCTAGAATCTTTGCAACAGATACAGACTTCCACGACAATAACAAGGCTTCCAGGTCTCTGCAGCTCTCTGGCACCAGGTGGGACATCTGATCCACAGTGTGACTCTAGGAGGAAAATGTGTAATAAATGCTTCAGGTGATGAAAAATATAAAGTAAACAATACAGATGAGTCTTTCATTTTCTAACGTAATTCTATTCAAAAAGTGAATCTCTGATATAAGTGAAGCACTGAATACCGAACTGATTTTCATGCAGGGTTTTTTGCTGCAAAGGTCATACATGTAGCTATGACACAGGATACATGGTTCGGCGTATTTTAATATTCATAGTGGGCTCACATTTCCAGTTTGACTATCAAATTTTTTCTATTTTAAATTAATACTTCTACTATACTCCTATACAGAGTTTTTTTTCTGTATTTAGCCAGGGACAGGCAGCCAAAAATGGGGACTGTCCCTGAAGCCAGGGACGTCTGGTCACCCTATGATATGTGATGTAGGCTATCATAGATATTTTGCAAATCACATACTATAATATGATACAGAAGCAGAAACAGATAGTGAGAGTAAAGTCAGATAATTTGATAATTTGAACCAACACAATATGATTATCAAACAAACAATAAATGATTAAATTATATTAGAGTCTACTTGAAGCTTTTTATATTTGTCCCTCTCTGTCACACACACACACACACACACACACACACTGTACTAACGTTCTTCTGCATCCATCTCCTCCCAGCCCTTGACATTTAGCAGCCCAACACAATCACACACAAACACAAACACACACAAAAGCTTTGCATGAGCTAAAACCCCTGAAAGAGGACTGTTTTGTTTTTTTAAAACTGTTTATTTGACAGGGACAGCGCACATTTAAAACAATTGCACCAGAGTTAGCTAACAGCTAATTTGCATCTGTTGTACCTTCTTTCTTGTGCTCCCTTTCTGCAGTTCAAGAGAGGTGAGTTTGGCAATGTGGTGCAGCCTTATCCTGAGAAACACAGACACAACCAATGACAACAAGTCAGAATGATGGTTATCAATGCCAAACTGTGTCTCCTCAATGTGTTCCCCAAGCAGAAAAACATCCTTCGTTCCAATCTCCTCCCGGACATGTGTGACTGTCGACACCTTAGGAGCTTGCACTGTTGAAGCTCGGTGCATCACCCTCTCTGCAGTTCTCAGCACCTTATTATAATAATAAAAACATAATACATTTTATTTATATAGCGCTTTACACAGTGCTCAAAGACACTTTACAGAGCAGAGAAAATATGAACAAAGCAACCTTAATATACAAATACGGAATAGATTTATCAAGTCTCAGTTCAAAGTCGGGTGAACACTGGTCGGTGCAGTAAACATAGCCTAGCTAGCTGGCTACGATTTCAGTACAGTAATGTCAAAGATCCTTGCCCCTTCTCAACTCTCTGGTAATATTCTATTCTTCAGCTGCGCAACTGGGAGTATGACTGGTTCAAGATGGCGGCCGCATTTCTTGCGCCCAGCGGCCAATAGGGCGTCTACCTCTATATATGTCTATGGTGATAACAGCCATTGCTATTATACACCTTCCATCGTGTAACTAAGGACTCTACCGCTAGCTTATTACGTTTATTACATGTAATCTTTTTATATACAGTCTATGCAAGTAACATACTGAGGTGACATCCAAATAAACGACTTGTAACTACCATTATGTAAAAGGGTTAATTGATTTGCTTCAAATTGTTCGTTTGAGCTGTAAGTAAACGTTAACACAGTTAATAACTGATTCATAGTTAACTGTTAATGTTGGTCTCAACAAAATCTAATGTTAGTGTTGCAATATAACGTTACCACATGTATATAATAAAAAGCATTTAAAACCTTGTGAAGTTTAATGTCAATAACAGATATGTGACTTACTTTAATATTTTCCGGTGTCTTACCTTGATGAGCTGACGACCATAAACTGGTAACAAAATGTGCCACAGGTTCCAACCTCCACTGTACAGCACTGGGGGTTTAGAAGCTACCGCATATAGCATTAGCTCCTTAGCATGAGCTAACACGGTCATGTCGAGCTAGGGGGGAGTGGTTTCAGCAACACGTCACCTCAGCTCCACCCATGACCTGCCTCTTTGTCCATTTATTGTTATCCGGGAGTGACGCACGGTGAAGCGGTGCCAAGATGGAGACGGCCAGCTCCGCCCAATTCAGGCTTTAAAATTGCTCTTCAGAAACCAACGGGTGACGTCACGGATACTACGTCCATTTTTATATACAGTCTATGGATGTGACAGGGCCTTATATTTTTATATTGGTGTGGCGTGTTTTTATCCTGTTTAATTGTGTGCTGTGCTTTTTTTTACCTCCTTTCTCTGCGCATGCGTTGGCATCTGTAGCTACCTGTCGGAAGCTCTGTCTTAAACCTGACTCTTATCCAGTTTTAATCTGACATGGATTTTAAGGTAGATGACCGTAAAAACGCTATCAACGCTACTGACCACAACAAAGTTATGCTAGCCGAGATAACTCTGCCCCATGAGGACTGCATATCCCTTTCGGCGGACAGTGCCGGCCGACACTGTTGCATCTCCTCCACTGGCTACATCTCCGGCAAATGGTGATTGGCTGGGCTGCCGGGTTGCTGCTGGGCCTGATCGGCAGCATGTGGTGCGGTCCTCCACACATGACTTACGTGAATGACTAATCATTCATGCAGCACACCTGGACACACCACCGGTCACTGAACAGATCTCTGCCTCACACCCACTAACAACTGTCTCCACCTGCTGGCATGTAAAGCCGTCTGCTCCCAGCGCTGTTCCAATGACGT
Organism: Micropterus salmoides; assembly: GCF_014851395.1. Classification (NCBI taxonomy): domain Eukaryota; kingdom Metazoa; phylum Chordata; class Actinopteri; order Centrarchiformes; family Centrarchidae; genus Micropterus; species Micropterus salmoides. The sequence continues at coordinate 7,763,479 of NW_024041484.1, forward strand.
CTATTCCTGTCATCATCACGCATAGACCAGTAAACCCAAATGTGCACATCCCACACAGAAATCATAGTAATGTTGTAAGGATTAGGACAACTGCACCAACTCCAGCACCTAGAACAAACTCATTTAAAATGACTCTGTTCAATGTGAGATCACTGTCAAGTAAGACTTTTATCTTAAATGATTTTATCTTGTCTGCAAATCTAGATTTTATGTTTTTAACTGAATCATGGTTGCAAATGAATGACTATAGCCAGCTAGCTGAACTGTGTCCGCCTCAAAATGATTGTTTTAGTCATGGTCAGTGGTCGTGGTGGTGGGCTAGTGAGCGTGTATAGGAAAAATGTTAAATGTCATCAAGTACGCTGTGATGAATTTAACTCCTTTGAAGTTCTCACTCTTAAAGTTGGAGGGCTACAACCTATCATATTTGTTATAATTTACAGCCCCCCAAAACCGCCTGGAGGATTTTTATCAGAACTTCCTGAATTTTTATCTACTCTGGTTTTAAATTATGACAGAATTGTTCTTTGTGGTGATTTTAATATTCATGTTGATGACCCCACAAATGTTTATGCAACTGACTTTTTACATATGGCCACTTCTTTTAACTTCAGACAACATGTGAAAAGGCAAACACATAACTGTCATCTACTGTCATATACTGGACTCGGTTTTTACCCTGGGTGTCAGCATTTCCTCTGTGGAATTAGTGGACATGACCATATCTGACCACAGATGCATTGTTTTTAACTGTGATTCGCCGGTTACTCATGTCGCCTCACCAAGCTCCGTGTGTTCTCACATCTTTAATGAACAAAGTGTTTCAAAGTTTTGCACATTCTTTCAGAGCCAAAGCCAACACCTGTCTGATTCCAACACCAACAATCTGGTTGATCACTTCAATCATATCTGCTTGTTGTCACTAAATATTACTGCTCCTCTAAAGGTTAGGCCTACGTCTAAAGCTAGTAAGCAACCCTGGATAAATGACAGCATTCGCAGCCAAAAAGGGAATGCAGGAAAGCAGAGCGCAGATGGAAAAAATCCAGTCTCCAAGTCCATTACCTCAGTCTGAAGGATTTATTAATTAACTACAATAACATGGTTAAGGATGCGAGAACACACTATTTTTCTGAACTCATTACTACACATAAACACAATCCCAGGTTTCTGTTTAAGACTGTGGATCAGCTGGTAAACCCAACCCCTCCTTGTGCCTCAGCCGGAAGTAATGATGACTGTGAATTGTTTTTATCTTATTTTACCAATAAGGTGGTGTCAATCAGAGCCTCTATTACCCCCACTGCCTCTTACTCAGAGGTCTACTGGAATTGATTAATATAAGTTTAAACACACTAAAACTAATATATTTTTAATTTCTGCTTGAAAATGCTTGCTAACAAATGCATACAGACAACTATAGCTGGGACTTACGAGCTGGAAAACACTGTAGGGTCACAGCATAAAGCCTTACCCAATCCTAGTTTAAATTTTATATCAATACCATGTAAAATGACTATTTTACACAGGTTTTTCTAAGTGTATGTCTCAGCGTATTTATTCCAAAACAGCACCGCCCCTTGGCGGCAGGCGGCTGCTGCTGCATCGCTCCATATCAGCCGGTAGATTGATGCAGGCGTGTTTTTTTGCTGGTAGATCATAAACTTCCTACTTAAAGCTGTATATCGTTATTTGCAGAATTTTATTGGCTACACGAAGTGCCAGTCATCGGCACAATTGCTTGTGGATTTTAGCTTTCAAACAGTGTATCATATGAGTATGAAGCTAACATAGTTGCTGTGTGCACATACAGGAATGTTAAGAGGTTAAATCCCTCCCTCACAAAATTTTAGACCAATTTCAAAACTGACTTTTATTGCAAAAATTTTAGAAATTGTGTTGTGTCCTAACAACTGCTCACTGTACTGGAAAATAACAAATTATTTGAAAAGTTTCAATCTGGTTTTAGGAAGTACCACAGCACTGACACTGCCCTGCTTAAAGTCACCAATGACCTTTTAATGTCTGCTAATGAAGGTATGTGCTCAGTCCTGGTACTCCTGGACCTTAGTGCTGATTTTGACACCATTGATCACAACATCATGTTAGACAGACTGAGTGCCCTAGAATGGTTTTCATCCTACCTGTCAAATAGGAAGTTTTGTGTGTCTGTAAACAACTATTTCTCTTCGTTCTGTCCAGTTAAATATGGTGTGCCTCAGGGGTCGGTTTTAGGACGCATTTTGTTTTCCTTGTATCTGCTTCCCCTTGGACATATTATCCATAAACATGGTATTTTTTTTCATATTTATGTATGTACTTGCCCGTCAGATCCACAGACCCTGGAATACTGAGTTCACTTAACAACTGCCTTTGTGAAGTTAAAAAATGGATGTCAAATAATTTCCTCCAGCTGAACTCAGACAAAACACAAGTCCTGGTCATTGGATCCAAGCAGATGGCAAATCAAATACTGCCATCTGCTGGTTCCCTAGTAAATCACATTAAGCCTGTTGCAAAGAACCTTGGTGTTTGGTTTGATGGTAATTTAAATTTTGAGCAGCACACCACAAAGCTTGTTCAATCATGTTTTTATCAACTTAGAAATATAGCAAAAATTCGATCTATGTTAACCTTTAAGGACACCAAGACCATTTTACACGTCTTCATCTCATCACGCCTGGATTATTGCAACAGCCTTTTCACTTGTTTAACCCAAAAATCTACTGATCGACTCCAGACTGTCCAGAACTCAGCTGCCAGGCTTTTAACCAGAACAAAGAAATATGACAACATTATTTCTATTTTAGCTTCATTATACTGGCTCCCAGTATGTTTTAGAATTGACTTTAAAATTCTATTGATCACTTTTAAAGCTCTTCATGGCCTGTATTTCTGACCTTTTAGTCCCATACATACCAGTGCGTACCTTGAGATCCTCGGGCAGAGGTCTGTTGTCTGTTCCAGAGTCTCAACTCTGCCTCCTGAGGCTCTGGAACAGCCTGCCCGAGGAAATCAGGTCGGCTGAGTCAGTGACCTCTTTTAAGTCCCTTCTTAAAACATACTTTTATAGGAGAGCCTTTCCCAATCTTATTTGACTTTATTTTATCCCTTTTATTTTATTCTATTATACTTATTTTATATTTATCTTAAACGTGTATTTTATTCTTTTCAATGTTTTCTTGCTTTTGTCTTTTATTGTTTTTGTATTATTGTCTTTTGGGTATTTTTGTCTTTACACTTGTTAAAGCACTTTGTAACTTGTTTTTGAAAAGTGCTCTACAAATAAAGATTATTATTATTATTAACATTGCATGTTTGAGTGGTGTGCTTATTCTTTATTGGTGTGTTTTTATGTATTCACATGTGTGATTCAAGTTTTTCTTGAATGGACAGGCATAACTGCCTCTAAACACCACACACCGCTGGTGACCTCATGAAATCAGTGAACGAGCACCATTGCAGACGCCCAGCAGTAGATTGCACAGGACTCTTTTTAAGCAGAGTGAAAGGACAGTAGACGGGCCACGAGAGAAACAGATAGACAAGAGAGTCGAAGGGAAGCAGATGGGCTGGTTCGTCAGAGCCAGTAGCAACCGAGGAACGATGAGGGGTTAACAAGTCATCAAAGCCAGCGGTAACTAAGACATGACTTGGGTCCAGCAGACACCAGCAACTATGGCAAGAGAATTCACATATGCCTGGTCGGGTGTCTGATTGCACACCAGGATGTCAAAAGCATGTGATTTGCCATAAAACGCGGGTTCTCAGCGTGCGCTTTGGATTCATGTAGAAAACGTGTGTTTTTATATCAAAACAGTCATCTTTGAAAAGTTGAGTGTTCTCAAAATTGCATGTGGAAATCATTCAATTCAATTCAGTTTTATTTATATAGCGGGAAAAATCACAACAACAGTTATCTCAGAACGCTTTTCATAAAAGAGCAAGTCAAGACCATTGTCTGTGATGTTATTTACAGAAACCCAACAATTCCCACTAAGAGCAAGCACTAGGCGACGAAAAACTTCCTTTTGCTGCAGCATTCTGGATCAGCTGAGTCTTAATGGACTTTTTCGAGCAGCCTGATAATAGGGAATTACAGTAATCCAGCCTAGAAGTAACAAATGTATGAACTAGTTTTTAGACAGGATGTTCCTGATTGTTGCAATATTACGTAGGTGAAAAAAAGGTGGTCTTGAAATTTGCTTAATATGACACTTAAACGACATGTCCTGATCAAAGGTAACTCCGAGATTCCTCACAGTGGTGCTGGAGGCCAGGGCGATGCCATCCAGGGAAACTATATCTTTAGATAATGTGTCACGGAGGTGCTTGGGCACTAACTTCAGTTTTATCTGAGTTTAACATTTTTTAAATTACAGGTCATCCAGGTTTTAACATCCTGAAGGCACATTTGAAGTTTAGCTAACTGATGAGTTTCATCTGGCTTGATCGATAGATATAACTGAGTATCATCTGCATAACAATGGAAGTTTATGGAGTGTTTCCTGAAAATATTGCCTAAGGAAGCATATATAAAGTGAAGATGATTGGCCTGAGCACAGATCTTTGTGTAACTCCATGACTAACTTTGGTGTGCATGGAGGACTCATCGTTAACATGTACAAACTGAAATCTATCTGATAAATAGGACTTAAACCAGCTTAGAGCGGTTCCTTTAATGTCAATTAAATGTTCCAGTCTCTGTAATAGGATCTGATGGTCAATGGTATCAAATGTAGCGCTAAGATCGAACAAAACCAGTACAGAGACAAGTCCTTTGTCTGATGTAATTAGGAGGTCATTAGTAATTTTCACCAGTGCTGTCTCCATGCTCTGATGAACTCTAAATCCTGAATGAAAATCCTCAAATAAACCATTGCTGCTTTCTCAAGGATCTGGAGAGAAATGGAAGGTAAGATATAGGTCTATAATTTGCTAAAACATGTGGATCAAGGTTGGGCTTTTCAGAAGAGGTTTAATTACAGCTACTTTAAAGTACTGTGGTAGATAGCCTGTTGATAAAGATAGATTGATTATATCTAGTAAAGAAGTGCTGACTAAGGGTAAAACTTCTTTAAGCTGCCTAGTCGGGATGGGGTCTAAGAGGCAGGTTGATGGTTTATATGAAGAAATTGCCTACCTAATTACCTAATCCTTTTCCCACCTCTCACGAATTGTCAGCTCCGCTGTGCTAACAAGTAATGTTTAACCTACTTTTCAACTATTATGTAGAAAGTCAATGTCCAGTGATATAATGCTGCAGTCCAGAAAATTCAGAAATCTCACCTAGAAATCCTTGGAACGCCAATCAAAATCCCTAGAAGCAATCTTCTATATACGAAAGTAAGTCATGAAGACTTTCATGAAATGTAAAAACAATAGGAATTATTGGGTTGCTGTCCAAGGTTCTGAAATTTAAAAAAAAAGAAATTTAAGACTTTTTTTTGTCGTTACAAAATTATTTCTGAGGTCTAACTCACCTGCAGGTGGAAACTCATTGATTATGTCAACCTGAGTGGGAGAAGCCAAAGCACTGGTAACAACACTAAACCTCAGTGAAAAAAACAGAAGGTCAGATATTTTGGCATATAGCCACTACTATCTGTAATCTGTAGCAACATAGCATAGCTGATTACACAAGTTGTGGTCATATGTAAAGCGTATGAGTTGGTACCGGAAAGAAATTGGCAGCAGTTTAGATCAATGAGGAAAGAGAAACAACCCCATACAGAGTTTGACTGAGAATTAGCCACTCATTTTAACCTCTGGTGTACTTCTCAGGTGAACACCTTGGAAGATCTGTAGGAACTTGTCCTGCTTGAACAGTTTAAGAATACCCTACCCGACCATATGGTTACCTACATAAATGAACAGAAAGTAAGCGCGGTTTCAGATGCAGCTAAATTAGCAGATGATTTTGTCAGTTGTGGTGACGAGGTTTTTAGAGAGAGTAGTGTTTGTCAGAAGTGACAGAGAGGTTTCCATTTAAAGTGGGACAGGGCATACGGGGAAAGCTAGACCTCAATCGCGTTTGCAATTACTGTTTTGGTACGGGTCACTGGAGAAATGAGTGGCAAGTGCTGGGAAAAAAAAATTACGCTTGGTTACCTGCAAAACCATTTGGGGATGCTGCATCGTTGTGTGCCTAGAAAGGTGCTATGTCATTGCTACTGTTCAGGCACATACAAAACCAGAGTCTGTGATGAAGCTTCCTGTAGTGGAGCAAGAACAGACCCAATTTCCAGCTAATGAAGAAATTGAACCCGGTTACACTACCTGTAAAGATATTAAGAGATTCAGGGGCTATGAACTCATTCATTGTGGATTCTGTGTTACCTTTGTCTCCTGAGACAGACACTAGTTCTAGTGTTGACGTCCAAGGGATGGGTTTGACAGTTTTCTCTGCTCCACAGCATAAACTAAGGCTAGCCTCAGATCTGGTTCAAAGTGATGTGGCCATGGAGTGTGGCCTTCCGAGCCTATGGGGGGGAGTACACATCATCTTAGGTAATGACCTGGCTAGTGACAGAGTGTGGCCTCGTGTAGCTACACCGATGGACCCTCCAATTTTCCAGGTAGAAAGTTCTCTTCCAAAACTGCTTCTTTGGTATTGTTACCTGTGCAGTGACACTCATTACAAGCTGTGCTAGTGGGGACTCCTGTCTTTATAATCGGGGTAAGGAAAAAATGTGTGTTCCCTGTGCTTGCTTACCCCTTGCTGTGTCTTGCAGTGATCTTATGAGGGAGTAAAAAGATGACCTCATACTTCAGGCCCTTTACAACCAGTTTCTCCCAGAGGAGGAGGTGGAGACTGCAGCGAATGGCTATTTTCTGTTATGACCTGGCTCAAAAGGCCACAACAAAAGGGAGACACACCATGGTTAACACTTAACATATGTTTATTTAGTGAAAATAAACCAAATCAATAGTTACTTCAAATTAACATAATTAAAGTATGAGGTATGAAGTCTGTGGTTTCAGTAGTGTATGTGCAGGATGATGGTTGCATGAATGTATGTGTGAAGGTGTTGTAGCATGCAAACAAAACAAATACCACAACGCAACAGTCCAACCAAAGAAAACCAAACTAAATGGAAAACCAGGGAGCCGGCCGCAGGGAGGTCTGATCTGGTCTTGACATCAGCCCCTTGCCGAATGAGAAAACAGTCCCAAATACTCTACAGGGAAATTAGCCCGGGTGCCCAGAGCTACTGCAATCAGCCCCTCCTCCGAGAGAGAGAGACAAGCCACACTCATGACCCCACAGGGCGTCACATTTCTCAAAGATGGCCTGTTGGTGAGAAAATGGGCTCCACAGGGGGACTGTTTTGTGGGAGATGAAATTGTGCACATTTTTCTGCCCTCTATGGTAAGAATCACTGTACTTCAGACTGCTCATGATGGTGTTTCAGGTCACTTAGGTGTAAGGGAAATGTATGCTTTTTAAAACTTGCCACACATGTCAACTAACTGGAAAACCAAATCAGGGAATTAAGCCTGCTCCTCTGTACCCAATTCCAGTTGCTTAACACCCGTTTGAGCATTTCATTGTCGACTGCGTTGGTCTGTTACCACACTCTAAAGCTGGTAGTAATTGTTTGCTTACAGTGATGTGTCAGGCTACACTAATATCCTGCTGCCTATCCCCATAGAAATATCACTACCAAGTCAGTTGTTAAAGCACTGACAGTTTATGAGTATATTTTTGGCATTCCAAAGATTATTCAGTCAGATCAGGGGACTAACTTCTGTTCAAAGTTGTTTGCTGAAGTGCAGAAACAGTTAAATATGAAACCTTCTCAATCAAGTGCTTACCACCCTCAGAGGTTTTATCAAACTCTGAAGTCTTGAGTTGGACCATGATTGGCAGGAGGGGTTACTGTGGCTGATGTTAGTGGCCAGGGAGGTATCGCAAGAAAGTCTGGGGTTTATTCATAATTACCTGGGCCCATATTCATAAATAAATAAAGAAAGAAAGAAGAGTTGCTCCTAGTGACAAACTTCTAAGAAAATTCTTAGAAATGTGGGTGTTTACTCTTAAAATTAAAGGAAAAACCCCAGTAAAGAAAAAAGTAATTCAGAAAGCATCTTAACCCTTAAAAGAGGTCTTAAGGTCAAAATTGTTAGGAGCACGGACAAGGACTTTTAAGAGGTTTATCAGTTTCTTTAGTAGAGGAGAAAATGGCAGAAAGACGAAGAGGGAGAAGAAATGTGTTGAACAATGGATGACAGTGAGTTAATCAGACGCTATAGATTAGATCGTGCAGGGATCATGTTTGTGACTGATCTTATTAGAGACGAGATAACATCTCTGACACAGCGCAGGAATGCCATAGCGCCAGAAATGAAAGTAATCACTACATTACGATATTTGGCAACTGGGAAAATGCAACAATGCAACAGTGATGATTGGGTCTGTCACAACCTTCTGTAAGCAGAGTGATCACACAAACAATTACAGCACTTTCAGAACCTCTTATTGTGTCGCAGTTCATTTCTTTTCCACTGGACATTCCCACCTTGCAGACTCAGAAAACTGCATTTATGAATATAGCAGGCTTCCCTGATGTTGTCCGAGTAATTGATGGAACCCACATCCGAATTATTGCACCGTCGGAAGATTGCACCGTCGAAAGACGAGGACGTTTATGTTAATAGAAAGAGGTACCACAGCATAAACGTTCAAGTTGTTTTCAATGCAGATAATAGGATTGTAGACATTGTTGCAAAATGGCCCGGCGCAACACATGATGCCAGAATACTGGCGGAGAGTGGCCTGAGACATCTGTTTGAAGGACGTCGTATTCCAGCAAATTGCCACTTGTTAGGGGACAGTGGTTATCCTTGTACACCATAGCTCCTCACACCTTACCTCCGTGACAACATACAATTAATGTGTGTGAAATTTAGAGAACAACAAATGTGTTGCAGTAGTATTTGTAGGCTACTCTACTTCCTATAAATAACCTACCATTATGTTTTGAAAATATCAGCTGAATTCTGTTCATTTTCATTAACTCACAGAGCTCACAAGAAAACACGAGCCGTAATTGAGCGGGGTATTGGTGAACTAAAGAGGCGCTTTCACATTTTGCATGGAGAGGTGCGACTAGCACCAGGAAAGGTCTGCAAAGTGATAACAGCCTGTGCAGTGCTTCATAACATCTGTAAAGCTAGACACATTGCAGACCCTCCCACGGACAATCGGGCTGATGAAGAGGATGATGAAGAACACCCTCCACAAGGGAGAGAATCCTTACAGAGCCCAGTTTACTAATTTGCATTTCATGTAAGTTACAGTGAATGTAATATAAAAATTGTGACTAAACAGACACAACTTAGCCAACATTTACATTAGAAAGATATTATGAAGACACAAAAAAAATATTATTTGTTATTAGTTTTATTTTTGAGTAGCTCAATTTTTTGTTTTTAGTACTCCTCCTATAGATGGAGTACTATTTTCTGCTGCTTTAGGACATCCATCTCTATCTCCAGTTTTTTCTCTATTAGGGATGGTGTTGGAGCAGCTGCGGTGGCAGCAGAAGGCAGGGAATGAGGTGCTTCGGACTGAGGGTCACCCATCTGCGATGTCGACGGTCCCCATTCCT
>NW_024041484.1:7773592-7796592 GCF_014851395.1 Micropterus salmoides
AAAAGAGTTTTATTTTATTATTATTCCCTCTATGATTAGGGATATTTAAAACATTTTCTCTTTTAACTTTATTTCCAGTTGCAAAATGGCAAAATCACTAAACTCGTCATGCAAACCAAATTTTTAAACATACTATTGTCAAACCATTTTGCTTTAAGCCAACATTTCTGCTTTTAAACCCATCTTGACCCGCTGAAGGTGATAGTTAAGCGTCAGAAAACACTGGTTTTTCTGTATTTGCATCACAGCCTGATTTCCACATGCTCAAATTTGCAGGTCTGGATTTGAAAACTTTGCTGACAACTGTTTTCAGATATCCTTAGCGAGTAAGATGTGACAAATGAAGAGTCACTGATCTAAATAAAAAATTAGCAACCCCTGGTGATTAACACATCCTTGTCAGAGTGTCTGTAGGCGCCAACGTCCACACCCTGCTGAAGTATGTCTAGTTCATGTGGGGCAGGGGGGTGGAGGTAATGGGTCCAGACTTAGCTGAGAACTGAAACAAGTTTGTTCTCATCATTTGGAAGGGGAATTAGGCCTGAGGGGGTTTAAGACGCAATGTCCTTTGTTCTGTTTGGTTAATTGGCCCTGTGAGAGAAATTTGTCTGTCTGTCTGTCTGTCAACAAAAGTCCAGCTATCACAAACAAGTCAAGTGTGGCTGTCAAAATATGATGGTGCTACTGTCTTGTCATATCTGTCAAGACAAGAGTTTAGCTAAACTAACCTGTTTGGACTGCAGATTAGATAATGGAAATCATCATGCTTTACCTGCAGAGTACTCCTAAAATAGGAGCATGTGACCAACTCTATGGAGTAAAGCCTGACAAAATAGTACACAATATTACTGTTATGAAGCATGAACTCCATTTTTGGCTGTTTTATTAGTCAGACAGCTTTGACTTTTCTTCTGGATATCAGAAAAGAGAATGCGGTGGCCTGTTTGCTCCATGGTGTTGCAACATGCAACATCTGTTCATGTTTACAAGACACACAGCCTGTAAAATTTTGCCTCACAGGAAGAGGTGCGTAGTAACAAATTACATTTACTCCATTACATGTACTCAAGTAACTTTTTTGAGTAAATTGTACTTTTCAGAGTAGTAATTCATTGTACTTTTACTCTTGAGTAGTTTTTAAGAGATTTAAATTTAGCAGACCGTGCAGCCAGCCCATCTCATCCCAGGGCGTCCGATACTGATGCTTTGTCAGGCTTTCTCAAAGAATCAGTATCTGACACCCTGGGATGAGACCGTGTTGGTGCAGTGGGATCCGGTTGTGAAATCAGTATACGTTACACCGTGCTGACACTGAACAGAGAGCACTGTCTGTTGTGTTAATGCGAATATGTTTCACAATAAAATAGCTACACACTATATCATGCTTAATAACTTCTCCAGCTTTTTGCCTTAATGGAAATATTCAAGCTAGTGAACAAGCAGTCTGCATTTAACTAGGCATGCTTGTTGGTGTAGCCTGATGAAGACAGAACAAAAAAAGACAAACTACTCTTATTTCATGTGGACTGATGTAATGTTTGAACCACAGATGATCTTCCTCAGGTATATGTGAAGAAGTGAAACATGACAGACTTATCTCCTAATTTGATTTGTTTTTTATTTTGGGGACAACAAGAAAATAATTTATATTATATATATCTTTACTTTTTGGAGTACTAACAGACTATAATATTAATGCAATATTTTGTAATCATACTTGGTGGATACACACTGGGAATATTTTCCTGGTGTAAATGTGGCAGGTTATCTAATCAAGAGATAATGACTTGTCATTTCATCACAAATAAATACAAGTGTACCTTTACCTGAGGAAGACCGTCTTAGTAATAATTCTAGTTACATCCACATCAAATAAAAGACGTGGAGAAAATGACTCATTGTTTTTTTTCTTAAGTTACTCACTACTCAAGTAATTATTTTAGCAAATACTTTTTTACTATTACTCAAGTAGTTATTTTGATGACCACTTTTCTTCTACTTGAGTACTTGTTTTTGCAAAGTAACAGTACTTTTACTTGAGTACAGTTTTGGACTGCTCTGCCCATCTCTGCTTACAGGCAACGGCGCTAAACTGAGTGATTATATACTTCTTGTCTCTTGTCCTGAAACTATGTCACATCTGATCATTGTATGTATGTTGTGCACCAAGATACAGATTTTTTTCTAGAAGATGCTAGTTATCTACATATAAACTCATAGTAAATATACTTTTTTAAAGGTGGAATAACTCCAGAAAGCGGGTGGACTTTTCACACCTCCTCCCTCTTTCACGGTGTAACCCAAATGGCCAAGCAGGAAGTGACTTCTTGTAAAACCTCAACAAACTGTTTTTATTCACCCCTTTCTTTCCAAATGACCTGCAAACATTACAACACGCTCACTGCTTGCACACATAGTCAAGAGGGAAAGGTCGGTGTCCTGAACCCGTGCTGAAGAATGAACTTAAGACTCTTCTTAGCTTGTAGAAATATGTAGATCCAAAGTCTAGAGGGGTTTATCATCATGTGCCTTACCTTAGTTTGTATGTTTGTTTTGTGCTGAGGTTGTTGGGGTTTTTTTGCATTTCAAGTCTGACTGGTGTATTTAAGTTAATGTATTCAGAAGACCCCCCCAAAAAATATCAGCTTGAGTCCTAACACTGCAGGAATGCAGCAGCTTATCAGCACTGCTGTTGAGCAGCAGGAACAGAAATGTAAAAATGTAATACACATGTGGCCTGATGGGAGGCCACATCAGCATTCCCAACCAGCACAAGCAAACAAGCACGCCCTCCTGAAAGGCAGCCCTCCATGACACATATGGAAGCAGTTAAAGATAACTGGAGCTTAGTTACTTAGTTACTTTTTAACCTCTTTTGCGATTTGAGGGAAGTATGGAACAAAGCCATATCGTGTTTTGGATTTTAGTTTGTTTGACAGATACTTTGCCAAATCAATGGCGCAAAACAACGTTAGAGAAATTTTATGTTAAAATGAAAAGTTTTGAGAATGTTTTCACTGTATTATTATTATTAATAAAGTGGCAGGCCGCGCTGGACTGGGAAAATGGGAAAGACTGGACTGTATATGAAGTCATATCACTAGGCTATTTAAAGTAAAACAGGTGGTTATTTTAATATGTAATAAAGAACTAGTAAATAGCACGGTTAAAATGGTTAAAATCTGTAATTTTAGCCTAAATGTAACTCCGATTGGCATGATATAGCCTATTAATCACCCGGTTTTGACGCTATTATGAAGCTGCGCCGTTTTTGTGCATGGCACACCTGTAGTTACTGGTGGTAACAGCAGATGCCTTTCATACCACAGGGCACAGAAGTCTGGGGCAGCTAAACAAACTATTGTCAGGCGGTCATTGGTATTTTTCATAATTCTGTGAGCAGTCATGATCTGACTTTATGCTGCACACAACCTGAGTCTGCGCACAACGAAATTGAAAGGAGTTGGTTACCTGGGTGGGAAGGTGGAGATGTGCAGCCTGTCGCCTGCAGCTCTTTATCTAACAGCTTACTGTGTCTGCTGCTGACTGTTGCATTACTCATTGCAATATTTCAAACTGGGCCGCTGTCTAAGAAACTGCTGAAAATGATCGTTGTCTTGTTGTGTAGAAGCATTTTTGATGAATAAAAGCACTCAGCGATGATCTCACTTACAAAAAGTTTGCATTTCCTGTGACTACTTCAAAATAAAAATCAACTTGTGTTTCGCCACTTAAATGCTTTTAAAGTGAAGCTGGAGCAGCAGGAAATATTCAGTTTGCATTAGCACTAACTTAACACAGAATTTTTTCATAGTTTACACTGTATCAAGCTGTTGTTCTGCTGCACTTGAAGACAAAGTGGTGGCGAGTTTTTCCTTGCACTTTTTTTTTACTCAGTAATGGATGTGCCTGAAAATGTAGCGAAGTACAATACTTTAAACAAAACATAGGCTACTTAACTAAAAGTAAAATTACAGATTTAAAAAGCGAAGTCACACTTCAGAGTTGACGCACCACTAACTTAGCACATATTGCTTTTTAGCTGTTAGCTAAGCAGTAATACCACCTGTTAATAGTTAACAGTAGTGATAGTAACAATGCCTGATTACTTACCATTGTGCTGTTTTTATCTCTGTGAGCAGTGTTGTATCGGTGTGTGGCACGTCCTTAGAAATTAGTGAGGTCCAGATTATTTATTTTTTAATAAAGTTTATTTTTAGTATTTCTCACCGAAATTATACCTAAACACAACCAAAGTTATGCACTACGGTTACACAAACTAATGATCCACAATGAAATACATACAAAGAGATCTGTTGGCAAAATATAGCTACTTGTATTAAAGCTAAATTTTGCTCTCTTCTTCTGTGTGTGTGTGTGTGTGTGTCTGTGTGTGCGCGCGCGCGCGCGCAGAGGACACACTAGGCTGTTCATCGTGGTCTTTCTCCCCACTGCTTGGCTCACTAAAATTGCATAAAACAAGAGATACAGACACAACAGCTATGACCAGGTATAGTGCAAACAGGGAATCTTAGTCTACTAATTTTCACAACATGCATTAGGCTAAACATATCTAGAAATAACCATGTAGCACTGCTGCTGTTTGTGCTGCTGTTACTTCTACCTAAAGACAGTAGTGACGCAAATTTGTAAAATAAATAAATAAAATAACAATTTGGCACCTTTTCACGTTCCTTTTATAACCGTATTTTTACTCTTTACTCCAGTATTTTCTTTGGGCAAGTAATCTACTGTCATTTCGCTACATGTTTATTCATACCTTCATTACTTAACCAGTCTGTAAACTGTATTTTGCTTTATTCACCGAAATTAGCTGTCATCAGGCTGTGTGCGCGCAGTTACGCAGAAGAGCGCTGATGTCGGCGCTTGACAAATATGATCAAACTGGGCAGATGCAAACATTTAGAAAATAAGGCAAATATCTTTTTACCCATCCTACTGGTGGCCGTGTTGGAAAGCAGCCTGCATCGCTCTTTCACAAGCCAACAGGTGCAGAATTTTGCATGCCTGCCGAGAATTGCATGAACCACCAAAAACTGCTTTTAAACGCTATAGCCTATCCTTTTTGGGGTACGTCAATGGTGATAAATGATTTGAAGTATATCTTTTATGAACGTTTAGAGTCGTTTATAATTAATTACACTTAGTAGAAGTAGCATAGCATTCAAAAGCATAGCCTATGATTCAACAAAAATAGACTATGTGGTGATAACCGCGCTTAATCAATGAGCACAGCGAAGTGACTGAAAAGGACCGTAATAAGTGGATGCATAATTCGGCATAACAGCATCCACCTCTTTTCTCAGTATGAATTAGCGTTACCACCCGCGAGGCGCATTCAATTCTCGGCAGGCAGAATTCGGCACAACACCGGAAGCGACTTTCACTTTCCATTAACGGCGTTTTAAAAGCGTATTTACAATATAGCGATGTCCGAAACGAATCTTGGCTTTTACTTTATTCAGCAATCATTTTTGAGATGCAGAGAGAGAGAGAGAGAGTGAAATATGGGTGGATAACAGTCCTGTTGGGCTTTAGGCATCCTGCTTCAACAACGAGCTGCTCTCCAGTTACTGCCACAATAATTATTTGCGTTGTAAAGATTATGTTCACCGATGCCTTAGGAATAATTAGATTGTATTGGCTGCCTGCTACTGCAAAGCTGCTACTGCAAAACTAGTGGTTTGGTTGGCTACATGTCCATAATAAAAGACAGAGGCAATAAAAGTAGGCTGGGCAGCAAGCATGATATTTTAAAGTTATCTTATCAATACCTTCATGTAGATTTAAAAGTGAAAATATTTGTATCGAACAGAAATAGCTAAATTACAGATAATCAACAAGCGAAGCAAATTGCGTTCCCTATAAATAACCATGTAGCACTGCTGCTGTTTCTAACCTGATGCACAGCAGATGAAATATATTATTAAATATATTTTTATTTACTTGATTGAATGTTTTATGGGAGTAATTGTACTTTTACTTGAGAAAAGATTTTCAGTAGCCTACTCTATTCACCACTGGCCAGCACCCCCAATAATAGAACTGACATGGTGAACACGAGACAGACAGCAGAGACATGGGCAATAGCAGAGTCAAAGCCAGCACAGTCCAAAGCACCAGTGATTGATGATGATGACATGGCTTATTTATTTATTTATTTATTGTACTCAAGGGGTCAGCTGAGGTGATTACCTGTTGGTCACTGCCACCTATTTCCAGGAAAAAAGCCTAAAATAACATAGCCAGAGTGAATCAGGAATAATTCTTCAACCATTTGGCCTAGATGTATTTCTGGTCTCCTTTGAAAGGTCAGAGGCTAAGGAATATAAATCCATTGTAAATTAAGATTAGCCTATATTTACCATTACAGACTAAATGGAGATGCAATAAAGAAAAATATGATATTTTCATCCTTGCTTGGTAAAAAAAACCCTATATTTTAAATCCATCATTAGATAGATTATAATGCAACTGAATATCTTCTAATACACCTGGAATGCAATTGTAACTGTAAATTTGATGAAAATAAACTAAAATACAACAGTTATTATATAATAATTTCAAATTATACCAGGCAAATGTCCATATTTTGGCAAAATTTACTGTTTAAATGTTGACTCTTATTGGGAGTTATCTTTAAAACACTATTTATATATTTATATTTATATCCATAGAACCACATTCCAAATAACATAACATTGAAAAATTGATTCATCAACATTCCCGTGACCAAAATTACTCCCATGCTTTACAGGCATGCTTGAGAACGGAACATCCCACAGTCATGGGAGGTGGGCATCAATCGATCCGGAGTGAGCAGACCTTTCATTTGATACCCTGGATGTCTATGTAGCTACTACGGGTCGGCCACCAGACCGTGAAAAAGACGTGTGTTGCAAAGCGGCACTTCTCCCCTTTGCAGAAAAATGCAAGAGACGGCAGGCACACCTCCCAGGTATTGCACAATAATCAAGATGGTGCCCGGCGATATTTTTAGCAAGAAATCAGCTGATTGCTGGACTGGAAAGGCAAAAATTGCATAAGTAAGTCAACGGTTTGACGATCACGTGCTACCCCTGGGACGTCGGTGCTCAACAGAGTTAGAGAGGTGTATAGGTTTGAAAGTGTATTTTAATGGCTCATTCAATTATGTAGCCTACTCTACTTGAATAAAATTCTCAAGAATGCAGGAATAAAGGTCTCTAAAGACCCAGAGGCCCCACATGCTTTGTCCGGAGAGTGGGCTCACCAGGGACAAACTCCTAGGACACTTTATTGCCCACCAACCATCCTTGACCTTAAAAACTTCCTGTACAACTTCCTACATCCTGTGCTATGTATGTGTCCATAAACAATTTAAAAGTAGGCCTAGTCAAAATGTTCACACAGAGATGAGCATCCTACAGTATTTTATCAGGAAGAGGACAGAGGTCACAGGAGAAAGAGCAGAAGAAACTGAGGAGGATGAGCTTATAAGTTGTATAGATAGCTAGTAGACATAGGCCTACTGTATAGTAACTTCTAAAATTCACATAATAAAAAGACTTTGTTAGGCCAACATCAGAGTTTGCATTGAAGACAGTTCTGCGTTAACAAACATTTGTTTCTTTCCTAGATATGAGATGAAGTGACCACAGAACAGGGAGAATCGGGGCCAAGTGAGACACAGGAAATATCACAGACAGCTCACAAGTGTAATGTTACCTGAATACATTTATGCTGTGGATAGCTACATTAAATGCTGTTCCTTGGTTTTTATGTAGTCTGTTTTGTAGTTACACTCCTCTCAGACTGTGCACCCGAGTCTTCATAATCTCCCCTCCCCAGTCTCTTCTCCAACTTCTATCACTGCAAATACCCTCCTTCCGCCACATTCTGTTTTCAAAAGTGAACCCCCCTAACATTTCAGCATCCCACCCAGGTTCAAAGTCACTCCTAAGCAGTGTTGGGCAAGCTACTTGCTACTTGCAGTGTTGGGCAAGCTACTTGCTACTTGCTACTTGCTACTAAAATGTAGTGAGCTAAGCTACTTGCTACTCTACATTAAATGAAGCTTCACTACACAGAAGCTACCCCCAGTGAAATGTAGCAAGCTAAGCTACAGCAACGTGGCAAAAAATCTAAGCAAACTAATAGCTTGGTCTAGTGACACCATATATATATATATATGTATATATAAATATATATATATATGTATTTACACACACACACACACACACGCACACATCTACAGTAGAGGCCTAGTTTATACTGAACCAACTTCATTCCACAGTAGCAATAGAAAAAAGACTAAAAACCTGCTCCAAACAGTGTGTGTGCGCGAGAGGGAGAGCTAAATCAGACACACAGAAACTCTCCACTTACTGCCATATCATTGCAGCTAAATGTATTTCCTCATGCAACAAACATGCAGGCTAGGTTAATTGGTGCGTCCGAAATTGTCCTTAGGTGTGGATTTGAGTGTTTGTTTGTCTATGTGTGGCCCTGCGATGGACTGGCGACCTGTCCAGGGTGTACCCCGCCTTTTCCCTGATGTGAGCTGGGATTGGCTCCAGCCCCCAGCAACCCTGTAGGCCTACGCAGGATAAGCAGTTGACGATGGATGTTAACATTCAAATTATTTTATTGATAGGCTAAAGCCCACATGTAATTATGGAGGTCTGGATCTCGGTGACCTCATAGCTGATTATGGCCATGGCAAGAGGATGACCCATATGGCGAATGGATAGTGCCAAAGCAAGGATTACCAGGAGAAGGAGCAGTCTACCCTGTCGTCACAGCCGGACCGTGTGGATTTTTGAATGGGAGTGATTGGAACTGCAGACGGGGAGACTTGGCGGCGAGTGCATGGAATGAACGTCTTCCGTATGTTAGAATTCCTGTACACACGTCGTCACTAAGTATGTCGCCACAAGTACACCATTGTCAGAGTAACTTTATTTTAACTATATTGAGTGAATTCAAGTCATGTTTTGTACAGCCTGTGTTAAATGCTTTTATTCTTGTGGCGACTGGGAACTCTGGAGTAGCCTACTGTGCATAGCCTGAGTTATGCTTTATTGTTTGGATTCACTGTTATTTTGTCCTATAAAATTCCACTGAAGAAGATAATGCTTTCACTTCCCCACAATGTGAAAATGGTTGAATTAGGCCTATAGTTACTTATAAAATGAATGATGAATTAAAGCATTAGAGCTGTTTCATGCTTATTCAGTTTCCATTATTAACTGTAGGCTATTTGTTATAGGCTATTGCCTTTATTTGGTTATTTTATTGGCAACATTGTATTTTAAATGTATATTTCTGCATAATGATTTGGATTATTTTGATCATGCTAATTCGTTACTAATCAATGTAATCCCAAAGGAGTTATAACATACTATGTTGCCTTATGTCTGCACATTTTTTTTTAGCAATTACATTGTTGTTGAAGTACAAGACAGCAAATTAAAAAGCTTAAGACCCTCAGTGAAGTTCTTCATTTTCCATCGGGATGCTACACTAAGAGAAACCAGCATACTATTATAAAATGATACGAACGTAATTTCCCACTCTGCATAGCTTATTGTTAATGCTCATAATATAAAGCTCCCATGACTCTATACCAAGAAGACCATTTAATGTTCAACTGCAGACAAATGTACAGGCAGTGTTGGGGAGTAACTAGTTTAGTTTAGATGTCTATGAAGATTCTCAGTCATCCAGGTCATAGTTATCCAACGAAGGTTAAAATCAAGGGCAACTGGACTTGGTTGAAGATACTGGAAGACGTCTTCCAGTATCTTCAACCAAGTCCAGACATCTAAACTAAACAGCTGTACCAAAGTAAACATGAAAACAACCAACAACAGCTCAGCAAGCTTTAAAGTTACCTCAGAAAATGTCTAGATCGTTCAGAGCGTCATGACATGAACACAAAACCAAATCTGCATCCAAACCGTAGTAGTCAGATGGAGTCTGATTTTTTCCGTGAGGTAGGCCCAAAACGATATAAATGAAAAGACTTTGATTGGATGAAACCGTTTGTGTGATCATGTCGGGCTATAATACGCTATTTTAGCAATCATTGTAATGTATTTCACTTTATGGTTAATAACATAGTTAAGTAATGAATAAATTACGTTAGTACTGCAATGTGTTTCAAGGATAAAACACGAGACGCTACTTTTGCTTAAAAAAAGTTGGAAAACAGGTATGAGCCCTGGTAACCGGACGTCTCCATAGAAATCTGAATATCGAGTTATAACCGACCAGTCTGACGTGTGTAGAGGTCTATCTGGTTATACTGTAGCAGCCTGTTGTTGTTTTCAGGCGAAGGCTAAAACTGGGGCAAGATTTGTGAAGCACATCCTAAGGGTTAGCGCAAGTGCCTCAGAAATCAAAACAATAATTAGTAACTTGGATTCTATATAGCCTACACATATAGTACATAACCTGTATGTGTCAGTGCATTTCAGATTTCATATGTGGTGTCACATATTTGAAATAAAAGAACTAGAGCATTTCAAATTTGGATTGACTGGAGTATTAGGACAGTTGAAATGCAAAGTTACAATGCCCACTTTCTTGCAAAATCATAGCACACCAGTAGCATCTTGTTCTGTATATATGATGTTTATATGATTAATGATAGCCTACAATAACTTTTCTTGTAACACATGCTCACAGGATGGATGATCTTAGTGGCTTTTTGAGACAGAGAAATGTTCCTGAGGAAACAATAAAGACACAGGAGCATGAAAAGGTACTTAAGTGCAAAAGCAAATATTTTAGTCAAATAAATGTACGTTTCATGGAGACATTTTCAGTCTTTTCTTCAAAACATACACTTTCTTTTTTATTGTTGTTTCATTAAATCTAGATAATTGTATGGTATCAACAATTATATGGTTATCTAATCAGGATTGCTCTTTTTTAAATAATTGTCCATATTTAGATTGATGCCAGTACCATACAACTGATGACAGATGAAGATGAATTTGCCATCATATGGTGAAGGAAAACAGCCACAACAACACTCCAAAATCAAAGCTTTTTGAGCGCCAGAAGACAAAATTGGCCAAAAGAAAACCTTGTGATAAAGCAGGAGCAGCCCAGACCAAGAGGAGCATGCCCAACCACCTCAGAAAAAATATGCTCTGAAGACAATGAGAAAAACAGAAATTGGATGGATGCAATATGATAGTGAAAAAGAGGCTTTCAAGCAAGTGAGACCTAAACGAGGAGGGGGGACACAAAAAGTCAACATCTCAAAGGACGCTCAGAAAAAAGATTTGATACAGGAAGCAATTATCCTGTTCTTTCCAGATGGGAGAAATAATCAGGGACACATAACAGATTTTGAGTTAGATCTCAAAGATTATCAAGCGGTAACAGTTGATGATGTAATCACAGTTGGACAATTATACACTGACACAAAACTCTTCTTAGGTTTTATTTAACCACACAGAGAAAAAAAGACAGTCCACACAGTCACAGCGCAGGTTTGGCTCCATCTTTGGAGAGACAAGAAAGCTCTTGGAATCAGCCTTCCACTTCTCCTCTCAGTGTTGTTACAGCACAGCCACCTGCTACATTTGAAACAGTCAGCCCTGATGTGATATTTCTTGGGAACACTACAAGTGATGACAATTTAGAATTTTCACTATATTCTACAGAGTGGATGTTTTTGAGAGTAGCAATGTTGTTTTTATAGGAGACTTTTCTGAAAATGAGCAACCGAATTTGGACGATACACTGCCTGTTTCACCACAAACCATGCCATCCAGTGAGAGAGTGAAGAGAATATTAGTTGTTCGTAGAGGGCAGGTACTGCCTGAGCTCATAGCACATTTCTGTGATGATGGAATTCAAGAGGTTGACATCAAAATTCAGCTTGTACTGCCAGATGGAACACCTGAGATGGGTTATGATGATGGAGGAGTTGTGAGAGACTGTCTCTCAGAATTTTGGAATGAATTCTTCAACCAATGCACAACAGGAAATGCTTTCAAAGTGCCTTTCCTAAGACATGATTTTGGACAGCAGCAGTGGGAGAGTGTAGGACGAATTATTGCATTTGGATGGTCAAGGGAGAAATATCTTCCTGTGAAGATCACACCTGTCATATTAGAGCAAGCTTCCTTGGGATATGTGAAGAGCGATGTAGTGGAGAATTTCCTCAAATACATGCCTGAATCTGAGCGTACAGTGTTTGAAGCATGGAGATCAGATTTTAACAGCGCTGACCAAGAAGAATTTTGAAACCAGAATCAGAATCTTGATAACCACAGCTGCAGAAGGATACCAACAGCCAGCAATGTCAACAAAATCCTCCAGGAGCTTGCCCACAAAACACTCGTCCGAGAGCCTGCCTACGTTATTGAACAGTGGGCAAAAATACTCTGCACCTCCGGGAACAGCCTTCAGGACCTCACAGCAGTATACGAAACCCTGCAACCAACTGTGAGAAAGGTTTTGAAGTCCCTCACATTCCCAGAAACAATGAACATCCACAATGAACATCCACCAGAGGGACATTCAAAGTATCTCACCACATACTTGAGGAATGCTGATTTGCAGCATCTGTGTTTGTTCCTCAGGTTCAGTACAGGATCAGATCTCTTCCTGGGGAAGAATATTATTATTACCTTTACCCAGACTCAAGGTTTTCAGAGAAGACCTGTGGCCCACACGTGGCTATGTGCTGGAGCTGTCAATCCATTATGACAGCTATCCTGACTTCAGTTCTGAGATGAACAAGGTGCTGGAGTCTAATGTGTGGGTAATGGACATCATTTAATCTAGTCCAAGGAGTATGTGTGTGTTTATTGCTTTTCACACACAGTTTCAGTTTCACAAAATTAATCGTTTTATTTCCCTGTATAATGTCAGTGACAAAGCATCCCCATGTCAAACCTTGCAAAAGATTGAAACAGATAGCTCTACACAGTAATGGCAATGTATTCGTAGTTGATACATAGATTTGTTAAGGATAACACCATAGGACATAATAGTATCACCCTATTGAGACCAAGGAGGGCAACGATGTACATTTAAATAACTTTTGTTGGCAAAGAATCTGGTCTATCAAGGTCTATGAAAACAACGTGTTTAGCGTTTGTTTTTGAGCTAAGCGATTGTTATGTAAAGTTAATACTACCAAAGTAACATATTTGCTGGTATTAGTTAATGACACTCAAGGTTAAGATCTAATCACGCTGTAAATGGCAGACTGACCATTGTAAGATTTTTTGAAGTATACATGCCAAAAGTAAGCTTAGTCATGGTGTAAAGATCTAATAATATTCATAAGTAGAAGAAAGAGTGATTCTACAATTTCTACAGTGTTATCTTGCTCTGGAAGAATGTACACAACACGTTATGAAAAGTGCACCATCACAGCTCCACTGTGGTAGTACTTGCTGCTTGGCTACTGCAGTGAATCATAGTGTATTTTTCAGGAGTTAAGGATCCGCTTTGCATTAACTGTTTGAAACCAGACCAATGTAAACTAACCTGCTTATGCTTGACACAAGTTCTGTTGTAACATTTGTTTTTATACAATGTTATGTTATATGTTTTTGAATGTTCAACTCTCAGGGTTAGTCACTCAAAAAAAACATCTTGTCTTGGTATTTCTAAGCAACATCATCAGACATATCAGTTTACACACAAAACCTACAGCAACATAATTTTGTCATTAGCGTATACAGTAGCATACATTTGTTGTTAGGTACAAAATAATCTTATTTGTTATACATAAGAGCTAAAAGGAAACAGGAATATGTGTTAGAATCATTACAAAAAAACTCACAATTCCTCCAAGTGAAATTGATGACTGTATGCCTTTTTTTGTTTTGCATGAGAAATTGCCATGTTACCATATTGTTGCTGTATGTGTTACCATTACAACGTTACCACATACTGTGTTGTCATGTTCTTTCATTGACAACGTATTGACAACGTATTGAACAATGCAGTACTGTACTGTAACAGTGTATATGGTGCACACTATTACAGATGCATCTCTACATGCATACAGGACATGTGGAAGGCAATCTGGCACTCTGGCAAAAAGTAATTGAAGCAATTGACTGTAAGATACTTTGTTGGGTTGTATAAGTCTATACAGACAGAGGGCTACAAAAACATCCTATAATTCACTTTTGTACCCACCATAAATGCCTGTATTTCAGATGTTGTGAAATAAACAATTCAGGGCATATTTATATACTGTGGTAGGCCTATTTAGCTTTTTCTCAAAGCATATACATTAATCCTCCAGCCCATCTATAATCATTTGACAAAGGTCAGTAATTTCAAACACATCATCAGACATTGCCAGGTTGTGCTCAGCCATAAGTTCCATACATAAGTGAAACACATCCTCATCACAAGGATAGTCCTTAAAACAACTGTCCTCGCGACATATTTCTACCTTCACTTTATCAGCTGGCTGCATGAAATTCTGAGCCCCATAAAGGTTGGGAACTGCATACATTATGGAAGGGCGACCGTGAGGAGACCGAGGATTGTGGGTTGTTATTATGCGATGGTCATTCCAGGCAGTTACAACATCATCAAGCTCCTCCTATACAACCGACAGAAAAAGAGTGAAAACGTTTTTTAGAAAGTAATTTGTGTGCCATATCTTTCACAGTTCTGTGTTGACAAGCAATAGATATTTAGGATTCTGTACCTGTATTGTATTTTGGAAGCAAAACCGGATCAGTGATTTATCAATGGAGCTGTCAACAAAATAGCCATCTGCTCTCAGCTGGTCGAAATGGTCCATCCAAAACTGGGTGCATTCTGTCCTCAAGGTGCACAACCAACGTTCAATCCTTTGAT
Source organism: Micropterus salmoides (assembly GCF_014851395.1). Lineage (NCBI taxonomy): Eukaryota > Metazoa > Chordata > Actinopteri > Centrarchiformes > Centrarchidae > Micropterus > Micropterus salmoides. The sequence continues at coordinate 7,788,449 of NW_024041484.1, forward strand.
TGCCAGTACTTGGACATAAAGTGACACACTGTGTACCATTCTCATCCTCACAGTTGTGCAGAAACTTTTGCATTACTGCAACATGGGTATTCTCAGTACCATGATCTAACCTGACTTTTTGTCGACATCCATTGTTTTTGGTCACAGCATCTATAAAATAACCTGCAATAATACGAGGGTCATTGTTGGTTTTGTATGCTTCTAGCCATATCATTTTCCTTGAGAAGCCATCAATGCAACCACTGATACATATGCCATAAGGCTTTAATTTGTCATACCCATCTACATGCCATACATAGTTTGGCCCACGACTGACTACGCCATCTCAAACAGTTGCGAGCACGCAGATCTACCCCGTTCTCGTCCATCAGTCGCATCAGTTGACGCACAGTTTCTCTGTCAGTAATTATCCCGGCCATCCAACATTTCTGGTGCATCCATCTGTAGTCATGCTGTTTGCCGATACTAACTCATTATTTTGATGTACTAACTCATTACATTGAGATACTAACTCATTACATTGAGATACTAAATCATTATTTTGAGATAATAAGTCAATATTTTGAGATACAAACTCATTATATTGAGATACTAAGTCAATATTTTGAGATACTAAGTCAATATTTTGAGATACAAACTCATTATATTGAGATACAAACTCATTATTTTGAGAAAATAAGTCAATATTTTGAGATACAAACTCATTTTGAGATACAAATTCATTATTTTGAGATAATTAGTCAATATTTTGAGATACTAACTCAATATTTTGAGATACTAATTCATTATATTGAGATACTTACACATTATATTGAGATACTAACTCATTATTTTGAGATACTAACTCATTATATTGAGATACTAACTCATTATATTGAGATACTAACTCATTATTTTGAGATACTAACTCATTATATTGAGATACTAACTCATTATTTTGAGATATTAAATCATTATTTTGAGATACTAACTCATTATTTTTGAGATTTTGAAACTTTTGCATTACTGCAACATGGGTATTCTCAGTACCATGATCTAACCTGACTTTTTGTCGACATCCATTGTTTTTGGTCACAGCATCTATAAAATAACCTGCAATAATATGAGGGTCATTGTTGGTTTTGTATGCTTCTAGCCATATCATTTTCCTTGAGAAGCCATCAATGCAACCACTGATACATATGCCATAAGGCTTTAATTTGTCATACCCATCTACATGCCATACATAGTTTGGCCCACGACTGACTACGCCATCTCAAACAGTTGCGAGCACGCAGATCTACCCCATTCTCGTCCATCAGTCGCATCAGTTGACGCACAGTTTCTCTGTCAGTAATTATCCCGGCCATCCAACATTTCTGGTGCATCCATCTGTAGTCATGCTGTTTGCCGATACTAACTCATTATTTTGATGTACTAACTCATTACATTGAGATACTAAATCATTATTTTGAGATACTAACTCATTATATTGAGATACTAACTCATTATTTTGAGATACTAACTCATTATATTGAGATACTAACTCATTATTTTGAGATATTAAATCATTATTTTGAGATACTAACTCATTATTTTGAGATACTAAGTCAATATTTGGTGATATTAAGTCAATATTTGAGATGCTAAGTCAATATTTGAGATACTAAGTCAATATTTTGTGATATTAAGTCAATATTTAGAGATGCTAAGTTTCTCAGTATAATGACTCATAAGCAACTTTTTTTTACATCAAGTGGCGGAAATGGGATTCCATACATACACAAGTGACGCTCAGTTAAGAGCAGAGATCCAAACCCCATGATGAAGCATGACACTAAAGTACACACAAGTTTGCTGTACCTTTTATAATGAATACCTCCTGTATGCACTTGGTCTTTCTTGTCTACAAAATATATTTAATTTAGGGCAAATAAATAGCAGCTTTTCCTCAACTCTGATAAATATGATTTCTCTTTTCACAGCGTATTTCATCTTGGAGAACAACCTCCCCCTGCGTTCTGCACTGGAGGCTAAAAGGATGATTCAGACTGAAATTTGGATGATCACTAATGATAACTTTGGTACAAATGATCTGCACTGAACAGCTGTGTGTGTTTGTGTGTATTGATTTGCATCATCATGAGATAACTGAGCTATTTCGAGAGTATTTTGCACAGTCTTCTTGTTTATCTGTCTGTCCTCTCAAATGTTTCCGTCCTCTCAGAGCTGCCACTGAAGCTCATCTATCCTCCTGACTTCTCTGAGTCCTACATCTACAGCCTCCTCCTTATTGTGTAAGCTTATCCCACTTTAATTACATTATTTTCATTTACACAAGGCCAAGCTTAGTAAGGACAGCTTCACTCCTCTGTACCTGCAGGCTGTTAAAAATGGAGAAACCTGAAGCTGAAACCTGCCAGAACAACAGAAAATAATACACTCCCTCTGGCCAATTGATCTACTTTAGTAAAAGCACGGATTCTCAGCAAACTGTACTTCAAAGTAAAAGTACTCATCCCATGTGATTGATATATTATATATGACATTATGATATTGTTAATGCTGATGCATCACTGTGTAAGCAGCATTTTACTGTTGCAGCTGGCTGCAGTGGAGGTAGTTTTTACTACACTAAATGCAGTTAGCAATTTTGTACTACTTTATATGGACTACAGTTACCTAGTTTCTATACTTTATATAGTTAGTTACTTGTAACTCATTTATATAGGCGAAAGTTAGGCGTAGTTAGCTAGTTTTAACTACTTTATTTACAGTTAGTAAGCTAGTTTCTAGTACTTGTTTTTTTTATTTGTTTATTTGAAAAGGGACAATGTACACTGATCAACGTTCAAGCAAATGTAAGCGTATCTGAGTTAGCCACAGGCTAGTTTTCATCGGCAGTCCCCTTGCCAGATGTTATTATGCATCCTAAAATAGTAAACTGTTATAATACAATAACATACATTATACAATTGACAAAAGGTAAAAATTACAAATAACACAAATAATCGAGTAAACAAGATGAGCAGATCAAATCAAAAAATAGATAATACAGTTATTGTTGGTGGATGGGACCAGTGTCATTCTTGACAGTGTTGACTTTCAATAAGCCATTTCTTAACATTACTCTTAAATGAGTAATAGGTTGGAGACTCTCTAATTGATGGTGGTACTGAGTTCCACTGATGTGATGCTGTAAATGAAAAGACGGCCTGTCTGAATAGTTTTTTTGAGTGGGATTGTGCAGTCCCTCCTACCTGCACCTCTAGTAACTCCGTTTACAGTTGATTTAAAGTTGATGAGGCCAGACAAAGGAGGAGGAGCTAAACTGTACAAGATCTTATAAACTAAGCAGACATTTCTGTATTTTATGAAGTTTTCCCTGCACTTCATATAGTTATTGTTTTCCCTCCACATTTTTACTGCTAAAGTTACCACCTCCTGATGGAGTTAGCTACATTCACATATTGGGGCGATGAGACCATGGCCAGAGGGCCCTATGAAATCGGTTTTTATTTTTGCCAGGTTCTGTTTAATCCCCCCCCCCACAGTCCATGTTTCTATTTAAATTTCTCTTTACAATTTAAGCATGTTTTGTCATCAGAAAGTGTGGAGCCTAATCATGTGGTAGGTGAACAAAATTCCAAAAAAGAAATTAAAAATTAAGACCGGAATTGGAAATCTAGTCTTGTAGTTTCTACTGTAGAAGAGAAATCCAACTTAATTTAAAAACAAATCTAGGCTCTCTTAGCACATTCACAGCAACAAATAGATAACTATTTAATTGGAACAACCGGACCAAAACCACACATCACTTAGCCAGGGTTGTCCACGTAGCATAGACCATTTAGTGTCCGAGTGTGTGTAAACCTTTATATACACGGTCTATGGTATAAACGTTAGGCATGTTGTCTACCTCAGTGCCAAGCCGGTGGCCTGAGATTTCTCTGGTCGAGTGGCTTTTTATGCCTGCAGTATGCTGCTTATAGGTGAGCTTCCTCTCAGGAACACCACACTGCCATCTTGTGTCGGCATACCCACAACTCACCCAAGTGCCTTACACACAACCTAAACTAAATATCTTTGGATTGTCTATTGAACAAGAAATGAAAATTTACCTCTACTTAATTTTGAAGCATAGTACACTTGAAAAGTAGGTGTAAATAGCTTTATTTAAAAGGAAATAAGGCAGTCTCTTATTGGAGAGTCATCTTTTAATAAACCAAACACCATAGGAGTGAGCTTGAACAAATTGCTGCTCGGCAGTTACATTAGTGTTTATTAAAAGGTCTACATATCAGTCGTTAAACTGCACATTAACACATTAACACAGACTGCTTCTGGAGGAGACTTAAAATCATTTCTTTATGGGATTAAAAAAAAAAACTGTTGCAATCTGAGAGAACTTTAATACTCCTCCCCATCTTCATTTTCTTCATACGAGTCAACGCCAACCTCTTCGTAATCTTTCTCCAGGGCGGCCATGTCCTCTCTGGCCTCAGAGAACTCGCCCTCCTCCATCCCCTCTCCGACGTACCAGTGGACGAAGGCCCTCTTGGCGTACATCAGGTCAAACTTATGGTCAAGTCGAGCCCAGGCCTCTGCGATGGCGGTGGTGTTGCTCAGCATGCACACGGCCCTTTGCACCTTGGCCAGGTCTCCTCCAGGAACCACAGTGGGAGGCTGGTAGTTGATTCCCACCTTGAAGCCGGTGGGACACCAGTCCACAAACTGGATGCTGCGCTTGGTTTTGATATTGGCGATGGCCACGTTAACGTCTTTGGGCATCACGTCACCACGGTACAGGAGGCAGCAGGCCATGTACTTGCCGTGACGCGGGTCACATTTCACCATCTGATTGGCTGGCTCGAAACAGGAGTTGGTGATGTCAGCCACAGTCAGCTGCTCATGGTAAGCCTTCTCTGCGGAGATTACTGGGGCGTAGGTGGCAAGAGGGAAGTGGATACGAGGGTAAGGCACCAAGTTGGTCTGGAACTCAGTCAGGTCCACGTTCAAGGCGCCATCAAAGCGCAAAGAGGCGGTGATGGAGGAGACGATCTGGCTGATGAGGCGATTCAGGTTGGTGTACGACGGGCGCTCAATGTCCAGGTTCCTGCGGCAGATATCATAGATGGCCTCGTTGTCCACCATGAAGGCACAATCGGAGTGCTCCAGGGTGGTGTGGGTAGTCAAGATGGCATTGTAGGGCTCCACCACTGCTGTAGACACCTGAGGAGCTGGGTAGATGGCAAATTCCAGCTTGGACTTCTTGCCAAAGTCTACTGAGAGTCGCTCCATCAGTAGAGAGGTGAAGCCAGAGCCGGTTCCTCCTCCAAAGGAGTGGAAGACCAGGAAACCTTGTAGTCCAGTGCACTGGTCAGACTGAACAAGAAAGTTAGAAGTTATTTAAGAAATCTGTAAGATCAAAACACACTGTAACACTTCTGGCCCTCTGTTCGGATTAGTAAATCAGGATTTATAAAGGGGTATGTCATTCAAAGATTATACTGCTTGGTGAAAGAGTAGCATTTCTGTGACTAATGACATCTTCTGCATGTTGTGAAGTTGCTGCAAAGCCTGGCCTTTTATTAATAACGACTTCAAAAAAAAAAAAAAAAAGGGGGGGGGGGGGAGAAATGAGTTTGAATTCTTGCCCCCAGACAGCCAAACCCCTCTTCAGCCCTTACCAGTTTGCGGATCCTGTCAAGTACAGAGTCAATGTGCTCCTTTCCAACGGTGTAGTGACCGCGGGCGTAGTTGTTGGCCGCATCCTCCTTTCCTGAGATCAGCTGCTCGGGGTGGAAAAGCTGGCGGTATGCGCCTGTACGAACCTCATCTGGAAGAGAGAGGGGAGATAGTTTGTTAGCATGATGATACTGTATGACAGACATTGTTATTCCTTATCCAAATAGATGGGTACATACACAAAACACATCTAAAATGTATGCATTAAATGTGTAAAAATGTTTAAATTTCAATGTTTGCTGCTTGGTCAAGCACTTATCCAAATAGACCTCTCATAGTTTGTCATAGCACCGTCATGTCACAACTAACACAACCAGTGAGCCATTATGAATACCTGGGGTCTGACACTAAAATCTAACCTAGTTACACCTTTGTTTACCTGTGCTTGAGCAGTCGTTTCCAGACTTACAGGGTGCTTTTCATTATGCTAACTTATGCTTCCTTGCCTCCTCTCTCCTCCCGTGACCCGGAAATTGTTGCCCGTCTGCCACCATGGAGGATCTTCCAATCCCTTAAATGCACCTCAAGGAGATGAGGAGAGAGGAGGCTCCTGTAGAAGTTTAGAGCGAGGGAACGCAGGTGTGTCCTACGCGGAAGTCGTTTATCAAGTGCCGTCACGTATAAATGTGGCACCTCCACATGTCTAAAATAGAACACAGTTACATGGTGAGATGCGCAGTCACCTTTTGTGTGATAAGTCTGAAACTTTACAATATACAAGATCACTTAATTGCAAAGTGTTGTGGCATCACACAAAGCAGCAGTTTGTACAAACATACACATTCTTATGCAGCTATGTGGTGTATTATTGGTCAGATAATACTACCAGTACATAACCAATAACACTGATTTGTAAATAAAGTTAAACTTCTAGGAATGTAAATGAATAAAAACAATGGTAATAATACCAACAACACTACGTTACTGATGCTATGGAACCAAGGATGTCCGATTTGGCAGCCTTGGCTTCCTCGCATCTCTCCCTTCCCTCTTTCACATCCTCACTGGTACAAGCGAAGATGCGAGGAAGAATGTGAGTGAGGGAAGCGAGGACACATGTGCGCATAAAGAAAAGCACCCATAGTGAAAGGTTGAGATCTTGTGAGGCAAAAACAATGACTGATTCAAACTTAAGTGGGTGTGGCCACACTACAACAAAAAATAAAGCTGATTTACAAACTTGAAATTAAGTTCGATTCATCACAGCTATGACATTCATTAAAACAGGTAATATACACCTAGTTTAATCTTTACAGCTTCTCTCCAACCCTTTAAGGATTATTATGCTGATTTTCAGGTTCAAAATCCTATTTAGGGGTTGTACCAGAACAGGTTTACATGTTTTAATTTTCACAACACACCTTTCCCCCCTGTGACATCACAGGGATGACAAGGAAGCGACTGGACTACAAGTTTTTCAAGCAGTTCAGAGCAGCACTTTCTGTGGGAGATGGGAACTCCCTTTGGGCTGGACTTTTTCACTTTGAAAACCTATTACATGCACAAAGATACCTCAATAAAAGGAGAGGGGAAAAACTCCTAAAAGCATAATACCACCCCTTTAATATTTTCCTTAAGTCTGAAATAAATTTTCCAGGAAAGCCATTTCTTTAGCGCCAAGTAAAAAAGATTAACTGAAACTGTTTCCATAACTAAAAACAGCTTCCACCAAGTCTTCAACAGCGGTTGGCAAGATCTTTAACCCTTAAAAACACCAGCTCCTAGGTAATTTAGTCCAACAAAAAGAATGAAACGGTTGCTGCTGAAATTTTGATTTCTGTTGTCACCATTTGCCCTGAGGGCCAGAAGAAATTCCCTAACACTCACCAATAACAGTGGGCTCCAGGTCGACAAAGATGGCTCTGGGGACGTACTTCCCGTTGCCAGTCTCACTGAAGAAGGTGGTGAAGGAGTCATCATGGTTTCCGCGGACCTTATCGGCGGGCATTCGGCCATCAGGCTGGATGCCGTGCTCCAGGCAGTACAGCTCCCAGCAGGTGTTGCCCATCTGGACACCAGCCTGGCCAACGTGGATGGAGATACACTCACGCTATGGAGGAAAAAGATTTTAGCTCATCATTCCTTTTGCCTGTAATCAGAGATTTTTCAAGAATCCAATACAACTCTATAGGGAAAGCCTGTACCGCTAAAGATGGCGTATATCCCGCACCTCCCTGCTAGAAAGTCAATTGTCTGCTTTTAACAGCAAGGCGGGAAACATTCCAGCCAATTGTGTGGTTCCACTGACGTAAGGGTATACCACGCATGCGTAGTAAAAGTATAACCGGTGGGGAAAAAACGCTTTTTGAACCTTATGTGGGCCAAGTGCAACTTTCAGTGATTTTCATCAGATTTTACTGCCAAGTCTATACGTGCAGTTTTGATGTCAAGGTGACCAGTGAAAGTGCAGTTATGGA
>NW_024041484.1:7797092-7816092 GCF_014851395.1 Micropterus salmoides
AAGAGATCCAGAAGTATCTGCTGTGGCACCACCAGACTACAGAGCAGCTTCTTCCCTCAGGCTGTGAGACTCCTTAATTCATCCTCAACACTGCACCATGTAAAATAGTTCTATTTGTATGTCGTGTTATATAATAATAATAATAATAATCTTTATTTGTAGAGCACTTTTCAAAAACAAGTTACAAAGCGCTTTAACAAGTGTAAAGAGAATAATATCCAAGAGACAATAATACAAAAACAATACAAGATAAAAGCATGAAAACATTGAAAAGACTAAAATACACGTTTAAGATAAATATAAAATTAGTAAATACAATAAAATAAAAGGGATAAAATAAAGTCAAATAAGATCGGGAAAGGCTCTCCTATAAAAGTATGTTTTAAGAAGGGACTTAAAAGAGTTCACTGACTCAGCCGACCTGATTTCCTCGGGACAACAGACCTCTGCCCGAGGATCTAAATGTACATGCTGGTGTGTATGGGACTAAAAGTTCAGAAATAACAATGCGAGAGGCCATGAAGAGCTTTAAAAGTGATCAATAGAATTTTAAAGTCAATTCTAAAACACACTGGGAGCCAGTGTAATGAAGCTAAAATAGGAGTAATGTGGTCATATTTCTTTGTTCTGGTTAAAAGCCTGGCAGCTGAGTTCTGGACAATCTGGAGTCGATCAATAGATTTTTGGGTTAAACAGGTGAAAAGGCTGTTGCAATAATCCAGGCGTGATGAGATGAAGGCGTGTAAAATGGTCTCGATGTCCTTAAAAGTTAACATAGATCGAATTTTTGCTATATTTCTAAGTTGATAAAAACATGAACAAGCTTTGTGGTGTGCTGCTCAAAATTTAAATTACTATCAAACCAAACACCAAGGTTCTTTGCCACAGGCTTAATGTGATTTACTAGGGAACCAGCAGATGGCAGTATTTGATTTGCCATCTGCTGGGACCCAATGACCAGGATTTCTGTTTTGTCTGAGTTCAGTTGGAGGAAATTATTTGACATCCATTTTTTAACTTCACAAAGGCAGTTGTTAAGTGAACTCAGCATTCCAGGGTCTGTGGATCTGACGGGCAAGTATATTTGTGTGTCATCAGCATAAATATGAAAAGAAATGCCATGTTTATGGATAATATGTCCAAGGGAAAGCAGATACAAGGAAAACAAAATGGGTCCTAAGACCGACCCCTGAGGCACACCATATTTAGCTGGACAGAACGTGGAGACATAGTTGTTTACAGACACGCAAAACTTCCTATTTGACAGGTAGGATGAAAACCATTCTAAGGCAGTACCAGGGATCCCCACCCAGTGCCTCAGTCTGTCTAACATGATGTTGTGATCAATGGTGTCAAAAGCAGCGCTAAGGTCCAGGAGTACAAGGACTGAGCACATGCCTTCATCAGCAGACATTAAAAGGTCATTGGTGACTTTAAGCAGGGCAGTCTCAGTGCTGTGGTACTTCCTGAAACCAGATTGAAACTTTTCAAATATTTTGTTATTTTCCAGTACAGTGAGCAGCTGTTTGGACACAATTCTTTCTAGAATCTTTGCAATAAAAGGCAGTTTTGAAATTGGTCTAAAATTTTGTGGGAGGGAGGGATCTAAACCAGGTTTCTTTCAAAGTGGGTTCACGCAAACGGTTTTAAAATAATCAGGGACACAACCAGTAGATAGGGAGCTGTTGAAAACAGAGATCAAATGGGGCCCAACAGAATCCATTACTTTCAGTAAAAACTTTGTAGGTATTACATCAAGTGGGCTGGAGGACACTCTCATTTGTGATACTGTTTTTAGAAGCTCAGACAAGTCGATGGGATAAAACTGGTTAAAACTCTCTTGTTGCTGGTGAGGGACCTCTGAGTAAGAGGCCGCGGGGGTAATAGAGGCTCTGATTGACACCACCTTATTGGTAAAATAAGATAAAAACAATTCACAGTCATCATTACTTGCAGCTGAGGCACAAGGAGGGGTTGGGTTTACCAGCTGATCCACAGTCTTAAACAGAAACCTGGGATTGTGTTTATGTGTAGTAATGAGTTCAGAAAAATAGTGTGTTCTCGCATCCTTAACCATGTTATTGTAGTTAATTAATAAATCCTTCAGACTGAGGTAATGGACTTGGAGACTGGATTTTTTCCATCTGCGCTCTGCTTTCCTGCATTCACTTTTTAGGCTGCGAATGCTGTCATTTATCCAGGGTTGCTTACTAGCTTTAGACGTAGGCCTAACCTTTAGAGGAGCAATAATATTTAGTGACGACAAGCAGATATGACTGAAATGATGGACCAGATTGTTGGTGTTGGAATCAGACAGGTGTTGGCTTTGGCTCTGAAAGACTGCGCAAAACTTTGAAACGCTTTGTTCATTAAAGATACGAGAACACACGGAGCTTAGTGAGGCGGAATGAGTAACAGGCGAATCGCAGCTAAAAACAATACATCTGTGGTCAGATATGGTCATGTCCACTAATTCCACAGAGGAAATGCTGACACCCAGGGTGTATATATACACTCATCTACTGTATCTCATTTTTGTATGGAACATTTTGCTTTTCAAGAGTGGCATAAAGGGAAAAAAAAACTTTATCTTGTTATAAAACCCTGTGTCATAAAATGGTAAATAAATCCACCATGTACCTTGTACTTGTCCTTAAATAAGCCAAAACCAATTTTACATACTAAAATAAATATGCTGGACGTATACCAAATTGTTCGTTTTCTTTCCTCACCGAAAAGGTTTAAGTCCAATTTCATTGACTTCATTCACATGACAAGTTTTTTAAATAATTAATAATAATTAATTAACACATTGAAGACATGATTCATGAAAATCAGTAAAACTTGTGCATTGCTGCCAGAATTGCCAATGACAGCAGTATTACAGCGGTTCAGGAAAAATACTGTAATCAGGTGAAAAGTTTGCATCTCTTCCAAGTTTTCTTTAAGAGGCTTAAGAAAAAACACCTCATCACTAGGTGGTGTTTGACACCTTATTTTGGAAGTTCAACCCAAGTGAAAAATGGATTGAAAACTTAATTATAAAAGCAGAACTGTCATCTTTAAAGTCAAGATCTTCTCACTCGAGCAACAAACAAACATGAGCTGCTGTCAGACACATACACTGGAGCTGATATCCTGCCAGTTGGCCCCTGACAGTAAGAGGCATTGAGGTTCACGGCACCAGCTTGTGTTTCTGTTTTTAAGTGTGTGCATACAATGTTGTGCACATGCCTCATATGTGTGTCTGTGTCATGTGTCCATCATGTAACATTGTACATTACCATTACTGTAAGCCACTTATCCACAGTGGGACCAAAAGAGGCTTACCAGAGCAGAGGCCAACTCAGTCTGTTTATAGCCAAAAATTAAAAGCGCTATTTCTTTATTTAGCTCAGGGGGAGATATATTCTCCATCCCTCGATTATTATTATTATCTTGCTCAGAGTGCGATGCAAAAAGCATCATGAGCATGACATGAATAGCACAAATCAGTCCTCTTTGGCCTTGCAATTGAAAACCAGTAGAGGGGAAAGCCCAGCTGGCCTTGTTAGGCCCACTATTTGAAATGAAGCCTCACACTGAATCTGACTTATAGCTCGAAGAAGACAGTGTTATACATTCATGCCAATAAAGCTGATTTGAATTTGAATTTGACAGTGACACAATAAATAACAGAACTGAACCCTTACGTCTCTCTGGATACACGCTAACCGTTGTGTTTAAAGGTACCCTGCCTAACCCTGCTGGTTGTCTGATGCTCTAAAAGAGGATTATGACAGTGTTTTCTAAAAACAATAAAATAAAAAGGTAGAGGCAAAGATCATATTATGAGCTCTTCTGCCATGTAATACCACTGCACTTTGATAGAAAGGTTCACCTCTGTGAAAAAGGGCAAACTGATTTCACCAAAACAATACCAGCAGTTTTACATTTGCTTCCACGAAGCAGAAGTTTTAGGTTGTCAGGGGGTTTCATACTTAAACTCTGTGAAGTTGATATATTTAAAATTATATATCGAGGCCTGTCCACAGCACATCTCAGGCCCAAGTACTGGTAATACTAACGACATGTCATTGTATTCTGCCTTGTATGCAGTGTGTTTATGCGTGTGGGGAAGTACTGCAACACTGACTCCTTTATTTCCGTGTATTTTGATTATAAAGTCTGAAATAGATGCGAGTCAGCCACTCGGGTGACTGAGCTGCAACTGACTCAGCTGATGATGAATGAGCTGTCAGCACACCACCCACTCCTCACCAGGTCTGTTATTGTGACATCTAACACAGTGAGCTAGTAAATGTCATTAGCTCTGAAGGAAATGAAGCTCACTGTCCTGCTACACTCACTATAACTTGCTCAGAAAAAAAGAGCATCAGCCAAATGTTGACGTGACCCTCCTAGTACAATCTTCTGAGTTCTTCCAATAATCTTTTCTGTCCATAAGAACACCTGAAGTTTGTCTGCCATCTAGTGTGCAACCCATGAAATTCCACATAGGCTACATCCTAACAGCTAAAAAGAAACTACACAGTACTTATGTACATTTTTGAGGTATTCATGCTGTATTACAATTTCATTTAATGATACTATATTACAGATGGGTATGTTATACTTTTACTTCATTACATTTATTTGACAGCTGTAGTTACTACAGTAATGTTGCAGATTAAGATTTTACACCTAAAACATTGTATCAGTTAAAAAATCATTGCTGATACAGAAGACTGAAAGATTTGAAAAACTTTTATATAAAATGTAAATTACGAAATAGTCAGAGACTGCAGCTTTGTGGACCGTTCGGGAGTCTTTCTCAGTTAACCACTAGAGGACGAGCACGAAATTTCACATGCCACACAGCACAGGAAAACTTCCGGTCCTGAGACTAAGGGTAATTTCAAAACAAATTCAGTCAATGGGATCACTTTTCTGATTGATAATTGATTTAACTAATTGATAATTGTATATAATGACGATCATCAGACAACACTACGTTGTTTTTACTTTAAAACGTGGGTGTTTAAGAATGGGATCAGCGCATAGACTGTATATAAAAAGCGGTTGTAACCACTATGGTTGTAACATTAGCTAATGAACGTCAGCTTCATTGACAGATTAGTTTGTGTCACATACGTTTTTAAACTTGAATGGATGGGTTTACAAATACAAGTTTAATTAAGTTTGTTGTCTGATTTGTTATTTACAATTCACTAAAAACATTACTTACTGGCAGACTTGTTTAATTTTAGTTTATACTTAACGTGCTTCTGTTTTGAAAAGGTGACCCGGAAGCAGTTTCGGCGACACTTTTTCTCGATTCTGATTGGCTGTGTTCACGCTGCTGCTGATGTGGTGTTCCGAAGATAGCAAGCCTGGTTAGCCGATTCAGAGATATTCTTTGGTAAAACAGTGACTTTGCTTTGTTAGAATAATGCCTTATTATCAGACTTGGGAAGAGTTCGCCCGTGCAGCAGAAAAACTGTATCTGACAGATCCCATGAAGGTAAAAACCGTTTATTTTATCAGTAGGTTAGCATGCTAGCCGGATAGCTCGTTAGCGAAGTGAATGTGACTGCTGGTCTGAATGTGTTATTTATTTATTTATTTTTACTTTAAACTCTCAAATTCACTAGCTGTTCTGTCTGCAGGTCAGAGTGGTTCTGAAGTACAGACACTGCGACGGCAACCTTTGCATAAAAGTGACCGACAATGCCGTGGTAAGTGATGAATGTTTTAATGGAATTGTTAGTATCAGATGGTAACGTTTAGATGTTGACTAACATGATTTAGGATAACATTACTGTTTACATCGGAGGACACTATAACATATCTGGTTGATGGAGGGAAAACCATTTCTTTAGCTTTTTGTATTAATTGGTATTAGTTTGCCTGGGAGTTTACCAGTATCCAATTCACGGTGACGTGGAGACGTAAGTAAATCTTAAAGGCTAGGTGCTTTGTACGTGAATATACTCAGCTGTAGTCATTCGTTTTGTGTTGATTGATTCATCAGCTAATTGTATCAGCATGAACTCCTCACAATGCACCAGTGCAACCATTGTGTCTACAGACACGCTAGCGGCTCTGGGAGAAAGGGATAAAGCTGTTATTATAAAAGAAACACCCAGGACTGGACAAATGAACGTTTTGAGCGGTTGATAGATGTAAAGCCAGGGGGAGAAGATTCATCCTCATGGGGACATACTTGTCTAAACTATCAAATGCTGATGCCGATCCATCTAGTAGATGTAGAGAGATTTCTCTTTAAAAGTGAGCTATGTGACCTGCTGGCGATGTCACAAACCCATTTAGACATTTAGTAGTCAATATCAAAACCACTGACATTCCACGATTCTCAAAACCAAATTCGATACCACGGTAAAAAACAGAACAATAAATCTCATGTACTTCAATATACACTGCTTAAATTACAACACATTAACATTACAAAAAACAACATTGAAAGTTGTGAGGGGATGTCCAGGACAGATAAGCAGTGATTTTATGTCAATATATTCATAAATGAGCAAGATATTGAAATAAAAACTTTGCAATGTGCCTAAATAATTATTAATCTTTTTAACTTAACTAAAACTAAACTAAACTTAACTAAAATGTATAATATTCAAGGGTGCTCACTACCTATATTGGCAGTGGTTTGAGATTTCTCTGTTGAACAAAAAAAGTTATTGAAGATTGAAACAGGTCGTATTGCACTTTTAAGACACACTGACTCCACCTATAGTGACAGGTGTGCTATCTGTGGATGCCTGGCAGACTGAATAGTCAAAGCTAGTTGCATTTAAACTTATAATAGAATCGCAAAGCCCTATTTTTTTCCCCCAAACAATCACAACACTGTGTTAATCAGCATAATTACACAGTGAAGGGTTTTATTCATGACATTTATAGTATAATAGAAAGTTTGATGTGACTTGGCATGTCCTGGAGCGCTTTCATAACAATAGGTAGTTAAGGTCTGTTGAATGCATTGTATTTATGAAACAGTGATACAATTTACTGTAAACCCTTACTTTTAAATGCATCTACTTTCTAAAATTGCTGCTTAAAGAGGTGGTATTAAGCTTTGGCTTTTTCCTTCTCCTTTATTGAGTTATATACATTTTTTGTGAAAGTGAAAAAACCCAAAGTCCAACCCGAAAGGAGTTCCCATCTCCCACAGAAAACTCTGCTCTGCCTCAAAACAGCTCGTTTGTAGTCCAGCTATTTCCCTTTGATCCCTGTGACGACACAGGGTTAAAGGCAAAATTCGTGCCATATTGTTCGCCAAGCGGCTACTCCGACACGCCCTCAAAAACACCGGTGGAAAAACTGTGAGCTGCAGCACACGCCTCTCCTCTCCCTTCCAAACGTCTAGTTTGTTACTGTGATGTAAAGACATTTGTTACAGATTAATAAATCACCACTCTGAAACTTTTGCTCGAGTCCATGTTGCTAAGCTGTTGAGGGTAACGTATACAGCTGAACCGAAGCCGTGTTTATCATTTAAAGGCAAGATGTATCACTCCATAGCTAAAACGAAATGTTCAACACAGGGTCAAAAGAGGAGCTGCAGCAATGTGCAGTATGACAAAAAATATGGTGTTATTTGAAAATGAAACAATGTAAACCTGCTCTGGTACAACCCCTAATTTGACCCTGAAAATGAGCAGAATACCACCTCTTTAAAAGGGGGGGGGAAATGGGTAAGGGAAGAGGTGAAGCAAAAGAAACTGGCAATTTTACAATATTTTTTTTGTGACTTTTTAATCTGTGACAAAAATTGTCACCCCAGTTTGTCAGTTTTATGTAATAGTAGCTGCCATTGCCCTCATGTAGTCTTTTGTCCATCCCCACAGTGTTTACAATACAAGACAGACCAGGCCCAGGATGTGAAGAAGATCGAGAAGCTCCACGGAAAACTGATGAGACTCATGGTGTCCAAGGAGACGCACAGCGGTGCCATGGAGACGGACTAAAGTGCTCTAGTGGCGCTGACCTTGTAGAGCACCTGGACTGAGTTCAGTGGACAAAATGGTGGAGAGAGCACAGAACCATCAGAGTGCTATGTGGAGTCTGAGAGAGGGCAGTGAAGAGAGAATGTTGCGAGATTGATCTGGCTGCCTACACTCTTTTAATACTGTCAGAGATGTGAGATATATACTGTATATATTCTCAGGATTTTGTTTTTTTATGATACTTTGTAGTCATTAAAAATCCCATCATCCAGCTTTTCCTTGTCAGGCATTTTGATCACATCCCTGATGGTATTAAAATAAAGTAAGGTCAGAGTAGGCTGCTGGGAAATTTTAGGAAATGTAGAGATTGGAAAATAAGAGGGGCTGGGGGGAAATGTGGGACAAACTGTACAAAAAGTACAAATCCTCTGCTGCTGTGTTAGCAGCTTTGGCATTGAGCATGGAGTGTGCATTTATTTTCAGTTTCAAAGGGGACGAAAAGGACGGGCAATAAAGAGGCATTGCATGTCTTTTCTATTTACATCTATGTTGGATTCAATTTCAGCACAGCGATTGGTTTCATTTTGTTTGTCCTCATGGATTTGTGCCATGCGAATGAAGCAGGACCTTCTGATTTTGTATTGAAGGTGTGGAGAAACCCACGATTTCAATGGAGAAACTCCCACACCTCCAGATGCCATTGCGTTACATAGTCAATAAATGTTTATTTACCCAAGTACAGCCAGTATCTCCTTTTATTGATCTAGTATTGTGTGCAGTGTTTTAAGAACCATAAATGACTGCATGATTAAAGCTCAACTGGATGTGGAATGTAAAATCTGAAACTGAGATTTAATCCTCAAACTTCAGGGTCAAACAAATTGTGGTCACATTTTTACAGGTCTTACAGATGTTGCTGTCTGTGGTGCATTATGAAGAAATTGCTCTTGTTATGTAGTCGGGGAACCAGACACATTTGCAGATACCTCTGGCCCTCCTCCCATCCTGACATGTTTCCACCGGAAGTGGATCCGGGCAGGCCAATCGCAACCAAGAAGCTGGGTTTGATATGTGTTATGTCCAGCTGTTGCTGCGTCCTTGTTCAGTAGGAGATAGTAGGACAAGGTCATCAGCATAAAGTAGAGACTTTAGCTCTCTATGTAGGAAGGAGAGGCCAGGAACAGAACAGTGATCCAACAGCAAGTCTGCTTATATAAACATTAAATAGGATACTAAAGGACAGTACCCGCCACAGCTTGTTCACCCTGCTGCCTTCTGGGAAGAGAGATAGAAGTTTCTGCTACCACACCACCAGACTGCAGAGCAGCTTTCCCCCCCAAGCTATCAGACTCTTAAACTCTAATTCATCCTTAGCATGATAGTATATTTCTGTTTACCATCTTTCATAATTGATTCTTTATTGATGTATATTGTCTGCTATGTATCTGAAGGGAGTTACAAAACTAAATTTCATTCTATAACGTGTTGTGACAAAAAACCTACCTACATAAATAAAGTAGGACTTAAATTGCATCCCTGACAAATTCACTTTGTTTCTCAAATTTTAACAGCACACCTTTTTCCCCAAATACATTGACCAGATTGAAATATTTTTTAAAAACTTATAAAACAAGTGAATGTCATGTGAATATCTTCCCACGTTTTGTTTGGTGTGCATGTTTAAGTGTGAATGGTGTATAAATGGCTGCTGGTGAGGTGTTTCGGGAAGAAGACAATTAGATTTTTACTACATTCGTCATGGAAATGTAGTATTGTTTTATTTTGAATACTACAGAATAATTTACTCCGACAACTGCGGACACAGATGCCACGGTAGGCTCTGACATGTCGTTACTACACGTCCCATCATGCACTGGTGTTTCTACAGTTCCCACGGCAAATGTTGATCCTCTCATGTTTTCCTTTAATACGCGTAGACTTAAAGCGTTACCTTAAACTAATAACTCTGCTGCTCCTGTTGTTCCAGCTAAACTTAAAGATTAAGTTTGTGATTCATTTTAAGGAGAGTGGGCGAGGATAGTGGGGAAGGATTCAAGGAAAACTGCTAGGAATCGAACGGGACCAGCAGGGCAGCTGTGGCGGAAACGTGGAGCTTGCGGAGAACAGGTAAGACAGCTAAAACCAGTTCTGGTGAAATTCTTTTGACTGTGTCGTTGACGACATGCGTTGAAACAGTGATGCTGAATATATTTGCTTGTTTGGACCAAGTTAAAGTGAAGTTGTTAAACGTGGTGCTGCGTCACGAGTTCAGCTTAAAGTTGCTGAAGGGAAAACTTCGGACTCTGTCCACAGCAGAGATTTTCCTGCTCGATAGTTCAGCTTCAAGTTTCCTAACTGTGTCGCTGTCCAGCTGTGGTTTAACGTTACGTTGGATTGCAACATGAGTCATCTTTATCACCTTTAATAGCCAGTGTTGTTTTAATAGTTTACTGAATATGCTAAATATGTAGACCACAGGCGTGTTTAGCCTTCTACAAATACCTTAATATAATAATGTTACACTCACTATAATAATTGGTGTTTGTGTGTGCGCATGACCCGGGACACAGGCCTGTACATCTGACAGGTCGTTGAACTGCACTGAAAGTGGTCTGTTTTATGTAAGTCCAGTCTTGTCCTCTCATGGATGGCTGTTTGAGCTATGGTAGCTCTGGATATACACACAGTGTGAGAGTACAGTGGGGGGCTGCCATGCCTGCAGCTCTGCTGAATGGGAAAAGCTTTGTCATGCAGGTCTCAGGACTCTGTGCGGAGGAGCCAGGGCAGCCCTGTTCTTTAGTTTAATCCTGTCAGCTGGCCACAGCAACAGTAACAGCAACACTTTTGTTTGACTGGTCGTGCTTTTGTTTCTGAACTCATGACTAATGAAATAATTGGGCCCCAGACTCAGATTACACCTGGAAGTCATTGGAAATGTTTGTACTTAAGTTTGTTGCTCGCAAGTGGGTTACAGTTCCATTCTTATACAGTGTTAGTTTCTATATAATCATTCAACCATTCCTCCATCTCTGCTCTCAGTCTTTGCATTTACTCAATTACGTTTCACATGAATGACTTTAGATGTTGTGGCATCAAATTAGAGCCCAAATTGGCATGCCGATAATATCGGCCTATACTAAGTGCAGATAAATCTGTATCTGTGCCAATAAATGACAATTAAAAAAGAATTAAGAGACTGATCCTTCTGTCATGTTATGAGTGTTGTCTATGCATGGTCTGTCCACCAGAGGGCACTCTGCAACTCCCCGGTTGGCAACACACACAAAAATCCACCACAAAACATAACAATTAGCTGATGTGATCAGCTGTACTTTTCTTTTATATTACATATTATATTTTTATTTATAAACAATAACAATAATATAAAAATGCTTTCAGGACTTTCTGGGAAAATTCATTCATTAACACAACCTCAAACTATCTCGGTATAACAGTTTTTTATTCCTTTAGAAAATATATTGCTATACCTTATATTACCAATATACCACCTAGTCCTTATTTAGCGTTCAGTTAGTTTCAGTATTTTGTCACATACATAGATCGTATATAAGAAGTGGATGTAGTCATAGACCTGTTGGTTTGTGGACTGCCATTTTGAAGCCTTGAGTTTTGCTGATAGAGTGAAGCCATGTTGAGTTTTTGCAACCAGCGGCACCGGATGTGACCAGAAGAGTCGCCCTCTGCTGGCTGTTCAATAGAATGCAGGTTTAAAGGACTTCCACATTGGATTCACGTCTCAGACCGGAACTTCCCGATGGGTCACATATAATGATTCTTTCTTTTGTCTATGTCAGGTATAATAAGCTGGCTGCAATTTTAATAACGAGTACATGTTTGCACGTTCTTTAAAGGTGCAGTCATAACATCATGTAACAGCACATTTAAGATATATTACTGTGATCACAAATACGGCTACATCAGTTTTGTAATATTGTGGAGTTTTACTGATGTCTTTATGTAAAATATCTGTTGATAAATTGTTCCATCTGTTCTCCACTTGTGTTGTCTCCCTGTTTCCCCTGTCCAGTCCTGTATTTCTCCATCCATCCTTCCCTGTGCAGACGCTGAGCAGCATGTTCACAGAGGTGCTGGTTGCTCTGGTGATTGGAGGACTGATCTTCTTCCTGATTCAGAGGAGCAGGACCCAGGTTCTAAAGACAGAGGATGGCTGGTGGGGACCCGGGATAACCCCTGATGGTGTGGAGGACGTCACCATCCACCCCTTTAAAGTAACCACCAGTGACGAAGAGCTGGAGGTTAGATTCACTCTTAGCATTTACAAATAAGGCAGTTAACCACTAAGCAGACTGAAAACATTGTGAGAGCTTCCACATATCTTCTCTCCTTTTCTGTCAGGACCTATACCGAAGGATAGACCAGACTCGCCCTGTCCCTTCACTAGAGGATAGCCAGTTTAATTATGGCTTCAACTCTCAGTACCTGCAGAAGGTGGTCTCTTACTGGAGAAATGACTTTGACTGGAAGAGACAAGTTGCCAAACTCAACCAGTATCCCCACTTCAAAACCAAAATCGAAGGTGAGGCTGCACTGCTGACACATTCATGCAGAAGATACTGTTGTACCTCTAATCTGTTCTTATCTGAACTTCCATCCAGGCATCGATATCCATTACCTGCATGTGAAGCCCAAGAAGGTGCAAGAGGGAACTACTGCAATTCCTCTGATAATGGTTCACGGCTGGCCTGGCTCCTTCTATGAGTTCTATGGATTGATCCCTCGGCTAACAGAACCATCAGACCCAGAGGACCTTGTGTTTGAGGTGGTGTGTCCCTCCATACCAGGGTACGGTTTTTCTGAAGCGCCACATAAGAAAGGTATGTTTTTCTGGTAGACATGGGAAAATATAAATGCTAGCTGTTTGAATTTTGACAACTCTAACAATATATTCTTAAGAACCTTTTCTCTTGCGGTGGCAGAGATGCTCACAAGTCTCTGAGCAAGAGTCCAAGTCAAGTCTCAAGTCTCACGTGGTTATTACGAATGCTGTATCACCTTCTGCGTTCAATCCAGGTTGCTTATAAAACTGTATAACTATAAGAAATTCTGTAACTCGAACCTGTTTTGCATTTAAAACTGTGACGTTACAGAATCAACAATAAACCTGCAACCTGTTTTTAACTTACAGAGTACAGCCATGTAATGTGCAATGCAGTTAATGACAGCTTATAAAATACTGTAAGTCAACCCCCCCCACCACTCTCAAACCAGTGTAACATTATAACTAAATAAAACTGTAAAGTTACATGGTGAACAATAAAGCTGTAACCTGTTTTTAACTTACAGAGCACAACCATGTAAAGTGCAATGCAATCACTGACAGCTTAAACTACTGTAAGTCAACACACCCTGCAGACTCTCAAACCAGTGTAACATTATAACTAAATAAAACAATAAACCTGTAACCTCTTTCCAGCCAACGTTAGTAATTTACGTGATGGCAGCCAGCAGGACGTAAATGATTACGTTAATCGACCGCCACAAGTTTGGCAAGTAAACAAACGCTCATTCATCTTTTCATAACGAACGACAGTCGGAGTTAACCTCCCGTAGGTCGTAGCTGAAGCAAGAAGCAACAAACGTTAGATGGCCAATGCTGAACTTAACATGTTTACTAACCTCAGGTTACTAACCTATTTGCGTTCAGCGCGTCTTTGTTTGGGCCTTCTTTGAAGTTTTAAAGTCAAAGTTTATGATGAATGGCACAGCAACTGCCGGTGTTGTGCAGCCGCGCGCAGCAGATGCTACATGTTACGTAGGCAGGTTATAGGTAACGCAGGGAGGGAATAACAGCAAGCTCATCAGACGTTTCCTAAAAAATAAATATTGTTCATGAGTCCCGCACCTTGAGTCCGAGTCGAGTCTGAAGTCTTTTGAGGACGAGTCTCAAGTCGAGTCTGAAGTCACTGTGTGTGCGACTTAAATCGCACTCGAGTCCGAGTCTCTAACTTGAGTCCCCATCTCTGTGCGGTGGTGCTGTTAATACTATAGCTTTCTGCAAAGTCCCTATAAAGATTTTTTTTGTCCCACTGAACATAAAAAAACAGCTGAATGAGTGTATGGTATAATAACAATAGAAGAAGCGTTATTATGCGCAGATCACACGTATGTTCAATACTATGGAAACCAGCAAAGAGTAAAGATTGGACGCTGACTCCAAACCAGTTAATACCAGATTATGACTCGACAAAGACCCAACTGGGATTCAAAAGGTTGCCCATTTCCAAAAACACAACATAAACACATCTAAAGTTCATGCGTGCATCGAAAAAAGATCTGAGTTTGTTCCAAAAAGCGCATGTGACAGAGTTAAAAGGTAAAACAAGATGAAGTAGGAATTGTGCAGGCTTGTTGTATTAAATTGTTTCAGCTTGTGCTAGTCATGCCTAGTAAATTGGCAACTGAGTGAAAACATAGACAGGGTTCTGCATGATAAACTAGTTAGTTAATTAATTAATTAATTAATTAATTCACTCTATATTGATGTTGAATATTTAACTCGTTCCCTTTTTCTGTAGAAACTGCCTGGTTTCATACCGCAATTTCTAAGTGTAAGTGTGTGTGAACAGGTTTTGATTCAGTTTGTGCGGCACGCATCTTCCACAAACTGATGAAGCGTCTGGGCTTCCAGCAGTTCTACGCTCATGGAGGAGACTGGGGCTGGCTGGTCACCACCAACATGGCCCAGCTGGAGCCCAAGTAAGAAAAAAATCATATATATTATATGTATGGTTTTAGATATACAGTATTTCAAATGCATGTATTGTATTGGCCTAACATTTTACAGTGAACACTCGTCCTGGATGATGATATGTATATATTCTGTATTTCTGTACACTTCTTTGTAAATTTTTAAATAAGGTATCACTCCATTGCTCTGTGTTTTTCTTTTGTTTCTTTCATACCCCAGGACAGTCAAAGGCTTGCATGTGAACTTTGCCCCGCCCTCCAAGCCAGGGTTGCCCATCGTTTTATCCATCATGCTTGGCCGTCGTTTCCCTCAGCTGTTTGGCTTCACTGACTTAGATATTCAGCGTCTCTTCCCCTGCACGGAGAAACTGGTGGTGGAGCCCATCAAAGAGTCCGGCTACATGCACATCCAGGCCACCAAGCCTGACACCGTGGGTAAGGACCTGGGGCCCGTTTCAGCAAATTTGCAATGTGCAAGCTGCGACTTACAACATGAGACCCGTTTAACTGTTGAAAAGATACAAATTGCTTTTGTGAAACGGGCCCCAGGGGCAGACGTTCTTAAGCAGCATCACCGTAGTGGAAGATGTGTATTAGCCAAGTATAACAATAATAATCAACTTTATTTATAGAGCACTTATCAAAACAAAGTACAAAGTGCTTCACAAGAGATGCAGAGAAAGAGAGAGATGACATAAAGTACCACAGTGAATGATAAAATACACAAGGGGAAAAATAAAATAAGAAATAACAATAAAATACAACATTAAAATAAGCAGGATAAAAGAAACAGGAACGATAAAAGAAACAGACAGCTCAGATAAAATCAGGACATGTTTTCTAATACAGTGCGTTTGTAGTAGAGTAACAGATGAAAAGGTATTAGCATTAGCAGAATTATATTGGTCTCCATGATCACTTACACTGCGAGCAGCCAGCAGCGAGGAGATTTAGTATTTCCTTGGGGCTCGAATAATCAAGCACGAGTTTGAAGACTGAGGAAACCAGCTGAGGAGAAAAGGTGGGGTAGAGTTTTTAGGGGCGGTGGTAAATCAGAGGAGCAGTTTAGTTAGACTGCTTAAGTGGAGCGTAACATGTGGAGTGTACACACATGTTCCAGTGAACATTTCTACACACATATATCTATGTGTCTCTCTTTTTAATCAACAAATCAAAAAATGTCCTACTGTGATTTTCCCCTCAGGTCGAGGACTGAATGACTCTCCAGTGGGTCTGGCGGCATACATTCTGGAAAAGTTCTCCACGTGGACGAGCCATGACTTCAGGAACCTGGAGGATGGAGGACTCACCAGGTAAATAAAGCAGAACAGAGTGAGTCCGTGCTGGTATTTACCATCATCACATCCTTTTCACCATCCTTTAGTATGAAGATCAAACTATCAGATACCAATATATGCAATCATTTGTGAATGTCATCAGTAGTTGGATCTTATGTATTAGCAGCAGCCCCCAGGCCCCCTTGTAAAATGGGATTGTTTTGAAACGGTTTTGCACAAGTCACATTTGTCCACAGTACTAATCCAGAACAGATACAGAATATATTGACGACTGGTGGGTTCCTACAGGGACTACCGCTCAGTAGCCTCTTGGCAAAATGATTGTCATTAATATAATGTGAAACCGTGTGTGCGTGGTGCCTTGCAGGAAGTTCTCTCTGGATGATCTGCTGACTAATGTGATGATCTATTGGACGTCTGGCTGCATCGTCTCCTCCATGAGGTTCTACAAGGAGAACTTTGGCAAGGGCCTCAACCAGCCTCACTCGAAGTGAGTGAGAAGCACAGAGTTTAATGTGACCAGTTGGTTACAAAACAAAAACATTGATCCAACGATGCTTAAAGAACAGAAGAAGCTAACTGTGTGAACTAATATATCTATTTAAGCCACACTTTTCATTTGTGAAGTCACATTATAACCTTTCAAAGGAGTTCTGATGAAATTAAACATTTTAAAAATCTTTTTTTACAGGGTATTTTCATCATCGTTTGATTTTATTTGGATTTGAGTCAAAGCATTTGAAATCACAGCGTTTAGAGCTTTTAAATCATCTGTGTTTATTATATAGATATTAACTAATATATATAAAGCACATTGATGACATTTATTTTTCCATTGAAAGTTGTTTATTTTTCACCAGGTCATTTGGTTTCCAGAGCCTCACATCCTCCTTTTACTGAAACAGGTTGTTTAGGGTGATCTTAATACCTTACCCAGCAGTGTGTAAATCTAATGCTAACACCTCATCGTCTCTTACAGGATGCCGGTGTACACCCCCACCGGCTTTGCCTGCTTCCCCAACGAGCTGATGCACACTCCCAAACTTTGGGTTAAACAGAAATACCGTAAACTCATGACCTTCACGCACATGGCCCGCGGCGGCCATTTTGCTGCCATGGAGGAGCCCCAGCTGATGGCCGAGGACATCCAGAACTTCACTAAGACGGTGGAGAAGAAGGAGAAGATATAAAAGGGGGTGTACTCACAGACAGATAAATAAACTAAAAGTATGATATAGGAGTATTGAAAGCCAGATGGATGAATGGAAATAAACTGGAACACTGTGGTGAGCAGCAGTAGTAGACGTGGTGATTCCAGATAGAGAAGTAAGCCCTGTGTTTCTCTATGAGGTGGAATACATGACATAGTATAGCTCTATCAGTGAAAGTCCTGATCGTACTTCTTCAGGATTAAGCCAGTCTTAGGCAGTATAAAGTAAAATAATAAAGAAGTATAACAGACAGAGCAAAAGGTGAATTCATTGGATTTGTTGACCGCAAATTGTGGCAATTCCTTAGTTTGCAATAGAAATGGACAGATAGTGAGAAGACCTGGGTTGTACAGTAATAACAAAAACAGATGTTACTTTTTAGACGTCTAGGCCTTTCACTTCTAAACTCTTAAACAGTACACACTTTTAACATGAAGAGCATATTTTCACAGCCTTTAATACTAATTCAAAGTACTATTTAAGCTATATAGAAAATGTTGTAAAAAGGTTTCATCACAGTGTGTCAGTCACGTGCTGTGCTGTGGGCTTGATCAGCAGCCACATCACTAGTCCCAGCAAAACCACAGCTACATGTGTCAGTGCCGTTTTAAAGCCAGGAACACAGAAACCAGCGGCCATTCATTCTGTCTCCTGCCTTCCTCAAAACGTTCCTCAGCCTTGTAGTCTTGAACAGTTTACTAAGCAGCTGCAGATGGGAGGTCAGAGGACACTTGTTGTTATTGTGTTGACAGGCTGACAAGGTGCCAGGCATTCCTCTGACTGATAACGTGAAACCACAACAATGCTGCCATGTCATCGACCATTTCCATTGAATAGCACACTGCTGCTGCAACCACAGCCGCCTTTGATTTATGTGCTAGTGATCGTAACGTGCACCAGCTTTGCATTTAGTCGCGTTGGTTGACTTTGATTTGCTACAAAGACTAGAAGCACTGGGTGCTTACATTGATGTAAGCCTCCTCTAAAGCTCCAAGTGTAATCCTCATGAGGTTATTGATATTCAGTGCTTTTATGCATGCATTTACTTACCAATTCAGTTTTAGGGGCATGATAGCCCAACACGAGAGTAACAATCCTGAAGAAAGAGTCGAATCATTATCAGTGCTCATCATGTTGATCTTGAAGTTGACAAGCTTTGTCTGAAGATGATTTTCACAATATGGGCATCCAGAATGTGTAGCTGGTAATGCCTTGAAATACTATTTTTTTCACAATAAAATGCCCAAATCAGATCTTTCTTTGACAAAATAAAATGAAGTCTGAGCACTGCACTGTATGATCTGTTACGTCTGTTATTTAATACAGTTTCTGGAGCATCCACATCCACTGGCACCTCTCTTGTATTTTATGTATGTGCTGCATCACAATTCTTTAGATTTGGAGCTTGAAAACCCGGGACCTTGGACCATAGATAAAGACTAAGTTAGAGCTGGGCTGGGCAGTGTTTTCCAGCATGTTTTGTTATATTTGTTGAAATTCTCTTTACTTCCCGACAAGATCAATAAATCATATGCTCTGACACAAAAAGGAAAAAACAAATCCAATATCTGCGACTGTCGCAGGACTGTAATGAAATGAAATGATTGGCTGACCTAACTGCCTGTCTACCTACCTACCTGTCCACCTGTGCACTTACTGCACATGAACATGTGTTATGGGGAGTGACTGTGGAGGGAGTTCCAGCGTTGCTTACCTTAGCTTTAACCTGCCTTATAGCAAGTTAGTGTCAGTAAAACTTGATTTCTGGAACAGGGGTGAGTGATCTTGTTGAGGTCCTTCTTTC
>NW_024041484.1:7816592-7836077 GCF_014851395.1 Micropterus salmoides
GCCAGGTTGGGTTGACAGAGACCAGACTGTTTTACAAAGTCTACAGTGGAGTTGGGAATAGTCTTTATTCAGCTGCATGGTCTTGTATTAGTCTTCATACTCTAAGATCACGATAAGTGTCCAGAACTAATACTGTATGTGGAAATTCATTTGGTGTTATTGGTAGGTATGGCGTGTCCTGTGCACACCGTGTCGGTGGAACTCCAAGAGTGCTGTCAGGAAGTCAGCTCATTTTTAACAGCAATGTCTTGACTTTACCTCCTGCACTGAGACTAAGGTCTGCTCCTGAAGCAAATCGTGTGAGTCCTGTGATGATGAAATGCAGTGACACAGTGGCAGGAGGTACAGGCTGGCTTCCTCCTCCACCTGCTGTCACAGAACTAATGCTTTTACTTTGCCCAATCCAAGACTGGGGTACAATGCAGGGATGGTACACAGGGTGGAGGACAATGGGAAGAGACAGTGGACAGGAATAAACTACACACCAAGAAGTATGGGATGGAGCAGCATGTTGTAATACCATTTAGAGATTTCTAAAGGAACTAAATAGCCTACATTTCCATGTTATAGTACTTTACTCCACTAAATTTCAGAATGAATTATTGTACTTTTTATTGAGCTACATTTATTTGACAGCTATAGTTACTAGCTACTTTTCATCTTAAAATTTTACATTAAAAACATATGATGAACTTTTATTTATATAAATTTCTTTTGACATTTTGGCCTGACCCACTGGACTAAACTACCTACTTATATGAAATAGTTAAAACTAGCTGAATGTAAGCTATAATATCAGCCACATGGCAGAATTTGGACTTTTACTTTTGATACTTTAAGGTCATTTTGCTGCTAATCCTTGTATGCTGCTCTACTTTTACTTTACTCTACTTTTAAGATTCTGAATGCAGGACTGTTATTACACTAATTAATTGGTACTTTCACTTGCTTAAAAGATGTGGATACTTCCTCCGCCAATGTCTCTCAGCAGAGAACAGCATCCGGCAAATCACATGACGTCATCTGGCAACTTCTAGCTAGTTTTTTTTTTTTTTTTTACCAGCCAATAGCTCTACTTCCCTCAGCAAAGCACTGGCAGCGCCGGCAGTCTCTAAATTAGCTGGAAGCATTAGCAGGAGCTCTTCTCCCATGAATGATCAGATTTAAAGCTCTGGGCCGCCTGGCTCAGGTCAGACTGGTCCCTCCTCCAGCCGGGCAACCTGGCGCAGACTGTCTAGCCAGCTCCAGCAGCTTGGCCAATGTCACCTTATTTTCGGCGGATCACGGGACCTCATCCTTGCGTTGCCTGGCCGTTGATCCAAAGCGATGACACCGAGGCTTCATGGTCCACTGCTCCACGCCAACCAGGCCGAATTAGCACTGCCTTTGAACAGGTGTGATATGGAACACACCAGCAGTGTGTGTGTGTGTGTGTGTGTGTGTGTGATTCTGATTCTGAGTCTGTCTTTGTGGGTGCCCAGGTCTTTTTTTTTTTTAAACTTCTTGTAGCATTTCTTTATAAACATAGCAGATTTTGGACACACATTCTCAGCTGTTCAAAATCCTTACAAGGCCAACATTTAAAGTAACATCATCATCAACATTTCTATAGGCCCATCAATCTGACAAAAAGGGACTTTAACATTTTAACAATTGAAAAGTCCTTATATTCAAAGTAAACATGTACACTAGGCATACCTAATTAGGCACACCTAATTGGTGTGAACTTCACGTCAAACCATAGCTAGTCGTATTTATATTCCTGTTTGTGTGTGGATCAAACAAATATGAGATATAACTTGAAGACATTTTGGCACAAGAAGCACAGGTGTGGTTAATAAAAAGAATGATGGCTGAATTCCATTTAGCTGCTTCAGTTTCAGGATGCTGGTATTGTTCATGGGGGCTCACTTTCACACTGTCATGGCTTATAGCCTACCGGGACACTTGAAGACAACAGAGTCATTGTTGTTAATGTATTAGCAACACCAGTGCTTTTCCTTCTATGACAAGTCAAAATGTCTGCAGTGAAAAAGGTCTATCGGTGAAGATTCCACTTCATTTAGTATGTCCCTGTCATGTAGCCAGGCGGCTAACACTAGTTAGCGGCTCTCTGCAGATTTGAGACAGCATGAGCGGAGGAATTAGTGTGCTGACTCTTCTGCTGATGTCCATACTTAGTTGCAACATCTAGCACAGCCAGTCTGTTATGTGAATAGGTATAATGGTGACAGATTTGCTGGTGTTGTATTTTTCTTGCTCAACTGTCTTGCACATGAAGTCTTTCTGCATCTTTAGTGTGAGCATGCATTGTAAATCGTCCCCTAATAAACGAGCGGTATCGACCCTGTAACCTGTGAAAAGACGGCAAGTATGAACCAAAATGTTTAAGAATTTTTTTTTTAAATAAGGGAGGAGTACCAGTGACGTCAGACAACTTCACACATTTTCTATCCAAATTTACTCAGCACATGATCACTTGTCTTTGTATCGCAGGCAGGTTTTTTTTCTTTGTCCGAAGAAAATACTCTTGAAGATGAGAGTTTTTTCCGGAGCTATGTATAAAAAGTGAATCTGAATGTGTCAGATGAAACCTGTAAGCCCCAGTAAACTGCCCAGGGATTTATTCCTCGCCGCTCCAAATGAAAGACCTGAGAAGAGGTCAGGTGCTCAGTTTGCCTTGGTAGGCGACTTGGTGCTCTCCTGAAACCATTGGAACATGGGTAAAATATCAGCTGATTGGCACCCACAGTGCAGGTGTTTGATGGAAGTAGGAAGCGAGCCCCCGCCCCCACCCACCCACCCACCCACACCAACACACACACACTCTCTTTCACATTCTATTTGATCTGCGGCTGGCTCTGCTCTCCCTGTGTCTCATTGGAAGCAAAACAAATTCACCAGCCACTGAATAAACAGGAGCTCTGCAGAAATGATAAAACAATAGAAAGGTTCCTATACATTTTCCACATTGACCTCTGTCTTCTTCTGATTAGATTTTTGTCTCACTTGCCTGCTCACAGTTTCATTTTTCTTTGCAGTGCATTATTTTGACTGGTCCCTGTGTTACTTTCCATATTGGCTGTTGTGGAATTTAGCTCAGCCAAATGTGTGATAAATGTGACCACAACTACCACCATTGATTTGTACATTCCCTTGCTTTGCTGTAAACTCTGAACACACATACTATGGCACTGGAGGTTGTTTGCTCTGACTCCCCCGCCTGCTGGGCAAGTTACGGCCTGTCCAGCACTAAAAAATAATAATATTGCAATGATTTATGATTTATTTAGTGTGCAACAGTTGCAGAACAGTATGGCTGAATGCACAGACACAGATCTGGCAATATTTTAAAAGTTAAAATATGATGTTCTTATTTGCTGGTTTTGAATATAGAAAAATCAGATGTAAGTTTTGCTTTTATTTTGTTGAAAGACAGAGTAGAAGTGACAAGAAAGGAGGGAAGAGAGTATCTTAAACGCACCAGGATGCACATTGAACATAATTTTACTCATCCACATGACTGAGATATAGGGACTTCACACATTAGTCATATTTACTAAAACACCTTAAAAGTTATACTTAAATTGTCTGTTGTATCTATTAGATTTTGCAGAGCCACTCTTGGGTTCAGCTGTGGATGATTCTCAAAAAGGCCTGATGATGTCTTTCTATAATATCTGCGCATGGTAACTCCGTGGTTAAGGTTCATTTGGGAACACTTTACCCCCTCCCCATTAAGCATTTATAAGCAGTATATTAACATTTAATAAGTGGTTTGTCACACACTCTAATGTTGTCGATTAGACACTGTACTGTAGAAACCTTTTAGTATTTGATGTGTTACCATTGATGTAAATAAAACAACTGGTTAATGAAATAGTAACTGATAAGAATGACGATGATCCCAACTATCAAAACAGGAAGAAAAATATTATTGAAATTGCTCAAACAGGAGTTGCAGCTGTGATCAGTATAAGTTCATGTAGGGTATGGGGCTCTCCTGGCTCAAGAAATTAAAATCTAAAGACATTTTGCTTTCTGAGCACAAAATCTGACCATCTTTAGTTCTGTACTGCCGTTCCAGAACCCTCCTCTGCTTGGACAGCCATGGTCTTTGTAGTTCGTGTTCGTGCTGCCCTCCCCCTCATCCAACAGTCCTACTCCAGTTAACTGTGATCCTATTTCATGCAGAGGGAGAAGGAAAGGAGGAGACAGAAGAGGAGTGAGTAGAAACGGAAAAAGAAGTTGAGAGAAGACGGAGATCCGCTGGTCTGTGTCCATGTTTTCCCCCCATGTGGCCGTTTATCTCTTCAGCAACGTCTTAGTGTTGCTCTGTGTGTGGCCCAGTGGCTTAGAAACATGTGCCCGTCACGCAGGATAACTCCAGCCTCCGAAAAGCTTCCAAACAAACACCACAGCAGAAACATCTTTCTTCCCCATTCTCCAGTTTCATTTCGATGGCTGATGGTTTGTGCAGAGCTGTGGGCCTACAGTACTTT
Source organism: Micropterus salmoides (assembly GCF_014851395.1). Lineage (NCBI taxonomy): Eukaryota > Metazoa > Chordata > Actinopteri > Centrarchiformes > Centrarchidae > Micropterus > Micropterus salmoides. The sequence continues at coordinate 7,821,095 of NW_024041484.1, forward strand.
CATGATGTGAGCCAAACCCATCTGGGACTCAATATCCTGTTTACCAGCTCTCAGCACTCTGAAAACCACAACAATACTGAGCTGAGGCAGAAGTTCAGAACTCATTACAGTTTGTTCAGGTCATGGCCAAGGTCGAAGTCTTCTCCCTCTCCGTCACTCCGCCATGTCTTCTTCAGAAAGCAGACTGTGTTACTGCTGCTTTTTTCTCTTTTCTAATTTATGTATGTTTTCATTTTCGAGAAAAAGATAGCAATTTCATAAAGCTTGTAGATTTGAAATGTTATTAAAAAAATGATCTGATGTGGTAGATTTCTCTCAAAATGTATTGTATTATGACCCAGTTCATTTAGTGCTGCCTTGCGTTCAGTTAGTGATTTCCTGTAGTTCCCTGAAGGTCTGTTAACACCCTCTTATTTTGTTCTATTTTATTTTTCTGCTGTTCTTTCTTATTGTTCATCTTTTGTCAGCTGCTGTATTTGTTAGTCGTAAGGGCGATGATATGTCTGCTACATTACAATCAAATTAGACAGGAGGTAGGCTACCGGAGTAGAATAGAAAAGAACGGAAAAGACTACACCACTAGAATATGTTGGTTTCTGTGGCACAGAACATGGAAGAAACATGAGACGAGTCCGCTTAACTCACCTAAACAAAATAGCAATACTGCCAACTTCCTCTCCCCGTCTGGCACTGAGCCTCAATATAATGCCTTAATTTCCTGGGCGCTGTAGTTTTTAGAAAGCATTATTATAGCATCATAATAAGAAAAATACAGGATATTGACAGACTTATCCATCAGGACAGCTGTGTCCTAAATTACTCCCTTATTCATCATCAACAGTTTACTCTGTAGTGAGTACTGAATTTAGATTTCGGACACATAAATCATAATTATTTAGGACCATCAATGATGTTGTTGCCATACAGTCTATGGTTGTAGCGTGCACATGCACCAGAGGCATAGCAAGTCAATGTGTAATGTGGGAATCTGAATTTTTAAGGGCACGCAGCATGTTGAGTTTCTGCTAGGTATTTAAGCTTTAAAATTTGACCCCAAATACTTTGACCTCCGCAGTGCGCTTTGCACAAATGGAAACAATTTCCGAAGAATGGTGCAAAACCTTTGTGCATCTAGGCATTCAATGTTAGAAAATTATTATTCTGATTATTTACATTCCAATGTAGTCTGTAGTATTCTAGTTAGCTGCACAACCTTGAGCAAACTATTCCCTCTTACGCAGTGGGATTGAGAATTTGGACACTTGAATAAAATGCCAGAAAGTAAATAGTCCACAAGGTTGCAAATACAGAGGGAAGGGTAATTTTGCAGCCAACTTGGAGACCTTCAGTATGGCCACCAGAGCACTATGATCTCTGTGTAGTGATTAGTTTTATTGCAACACTAAAGCCTACATATTCTATATAGTGTGTTGAGAGTACCTGTGATGGAGACAGGCTTTGATGTACAGATATGAATTGCTTCACAGAGAATTTGTTGTGTTCATTAGACATGGATATATATATATTCTGTCTGTGCACAGCTTCTTCAATCCACATATATGTGAGCAGCATTTTGATCACAGAAAAATATAATTTCTATGTTTACCCATGTGCATTTATAATGATGGTTAAATATTCATTTTGGTTTATGTTAGTTATGTGGAAAACACACAGTGCCTTTTGTGTGTTTCCCTCTGGCAGAGACTCAGCCTCTCCACACAATCACACTGAGCTGCACGCCTCGTTTGGCTCACTCCACACCCCCGGGCTATTTAACCCCGGGGCTGTAACCTAAAGACCTGATACTGGCAGCCTGTGGCTTTCAATCTGACCGCTCTCCCCCACTTATCTGGCAAATAAGCCGTTTTAATTGCTTACACACAGAGCCCTATCAGGCCATGTTGCGAGCATGGAGATAAGGGTTACACAGAGTCAGGCATTAGTAACAGGATGAGAGGACCACAGAAAAACAGAGCTGCGGGATCCCAAGAGGAGGAAGAGTCAGGAAATAGCTGTGGCCATCCTATAAATTTCAAACTCACAGAGCCATTTCTCCAGCTGTGGGGCTCAGGAGGCAGCTGTTGTTCAATGAAATCAAAGCAAATTGGAATCACGTCCTTATGATGATAGTGTGCACTGTACTGATATTATCAATAGGCAGACATGGAGTAACCAGTACGTTAAAATCACAGGTTACTGTGCAAATTGACCTTGACAATTTCAACTTTTTGGGGAATCTGTGCAGGTAAAAATGTGTCATGTTTGCTGTTAATTGAGAATCTTAATTAGTCCAGTTGCCAGGGATTTGTCTTGCTGACATTGGTGCACAAACACTGACAACTTACAGACACTGCAAGTGCACACAATACAGCAAGGACACAGAACATCGTGAATGGCAATGCTTCAAATGTTTAACTTCACTTCAGTTCAATAAGACCTCATGGCTCATTAAGAAAGGATTTTAGGTATGAATTTTTCTTTTACATTTCAAAGCTTTATTTTGCCATTTTAGTGTTTTTTTAGTCGACATCCAGTAATTTCACAGCCTCCGGCGACCTTCCCTTCCAAAGAGATTTGGATTGTTAAGTTTCACCGTGTATTGTTTTGACCCATGTGGCCCGCATGAAGAGCTAGTCAACACAGCGGCTGGGTAAATGTCAGCTACACTAGGCTTCTAATGAGACCAGAGACTAAGGAGAGGGCTGACACCATCATAGGCTATGCGCTGAGAGGCTCATTTACTTTCTACCAGGCGACAGCTGGAGATATAAGAGGAGAGAGATGGAAACAGAACGGGAGGGAGAGAGAGCTGGAGAAATGAAGAGGCAGCAGGGAAAAACATGTTAGTTTTCCGGTTTGCAGACATTTCTCAGAATAAGAAATGACCTCATTGGGTGAATTATACCTCAGAGGTCTGGTTAAGGCTGCACAAATCATTAAAAATGTCAAAAATTACTATGTGTAATAACAAAAATGGACAGGTCCCTGCAGCACTAGCATTTTAGCATCTTTCAGCATTTTGTTGTGGGTTTACATCCGGAACTTTATTGTTTCAGTTCAGTCATCATAGACAAAGTTAGCAACTAGCTGATGAACATGGTGGAGCATTTAGCAGCTAAAGAGCCAGATATTTCCCTCACAAGTTGGTGGAAACAAAAACAAAGCTAAAAAGACAGTGACTATGGTGTGAATTCGCCAAGTGGACACAAAATGAATAATGTTGCTGCGTGTCTACTAGAAATAGGCAACTGTCTGCTAACATGTTGGCCATGTCAACTTCACAGGTGATAATATTTCAATGCTGTGTATACAACTTGATGTGCTGCCCTCAAGCAGTAAAAAAAATTTAGCTAATGCAGGTTAAAGTAACCTTAGACTCATGTAGAGAAGTGTGCCGGGATTTACAAGGTGAATGCATCATTGATTATACTACTTCCTGATACATTTTCATAACCACTAAATGATTTGCTAAACAAAAATTTAAGACATTGTTTGACATTTTGGGACATACATTTATTCGCTTTCTTATGAAAGTTAGAGGAGAAGATCCATACCATACCACTCTCAGTCAGCAGACGGTTAGCTTAGCTTAGCATAAACACTGGAAACATATTTAGCCTGGCTCTGTCCAAAGGTGAGAATTCTGCCTACCAGAACCTCAAATGTTGCGTCATGTTTGTTTCATTGGTACAAAATCCAAAGAGTAAAAATGAAATCATGTCTTTACAGGGTGTTATGTTTAGGATTAGTTCTTGGAGTCTTGTTGTCAGTCTGAATTGAGCAGGCAGCCAGTGGAGACTCTAGGAAGTGACTGCACCTGGACAAGAAGTAGTGTGGCTAAGCTAACCAGCTGCTGGCGGTAGCTTCACAGTGTAAAAACACCACCATCAGCGAGTCCATCCTCACCTCCTCCATCACCATCTGGTACGTTGCTGCCACTGCCAGGGACAAGGGCAGGCTGCAGTGTATCATTCGCTCTGCAGAGAAGGTGATTGGCTGCAATCTTCCTTCTCTTCAGGACCTGTACTCCTCCAGGACTCTGAGGCGAGCAGGAAAGATTGCAGCTGACCCCTCCCATCCCGGTCACAAACTGTTTCAGACTACCCTCTGGCAGGAGGCTGCGGTCCATCAGGACCAAAACCTCTCACCACAAAAACAGCTTCTACCCTCCTGCAGCTAGCCTCATTAACAAGGCCCGGGTCCCTCACTGACACTCCCCCCTTCCCTCTCAAATACTGTATATCTTTGCACACAAATATTATTTCATTTCATATCATTGCACATACCCGGTATATTGCACATATTTGTTGTTTGTTGTGTTAATCATTATTCTTATATATTTTATTTTTTGTAGATTTATTTATTCATGTCTATTTATTCCATACCATCTGTCTATTCCACATTTATATATTTCTACAATTAAACTAACCAACCAAGATAGCGCCGCAGAGTGTGCTACGTACGTTACACTCCGTAGTGCTTTTTGTGTTTTTGTTAATTAACGCTGTTTTCTGCCGTCCCTCTCTGGTAACTTTTACCAGAGAAGAGCTCTTAAACATTGGACTTTCAATTGCTCATACTATTCCACCGCTCTTTATTGACCCTGGAACTTTCCCCGGAGTTAATAGTTGGAGGAGCGGCAGCTCTGTTTGGGATCCTTTGGAAACGTCGCATGGGAAAACGTGCAGGCGTACTGGTTAAGCTGAGACAGCGGGGATTTCACACTGCGCTCCCTTCAATTCAACTGGCGAATGTCCACTCTCTGGCCAACAAAATGGACGAACTGCTTCTCCTCAACAGAACTAACTCGGACTTCTGCAGATCCGCTGCCCTCTGTTTCACCGAATCCTGGCTCACCGAGCGCATGCCGGACAGTGCACTTCACCTACCGGGATTTAATCTCATCCGCGCGGATCACGAAAGGGAGCTCACGGGAAAAACACGGGGAGGCGGACTCTGTTTCTATATAAACGAAGGTTGGTGCACAGATGTCACAGTGTTGAAGAAATCATGCAGGCCTCACCTAGAGACATTATTTATAAACTGTAAACCGTTTTATTCACCGCAGGAGTTTTCCTCATTTGTTCTGGTTACTGTTTACATTCCACCTCAGGCCTGTGTTAGTGAGGTGTTACTACTGTTGAAGTACAATGACTTCCCGGAGTTGGTTGATGGAAAAGGTATGGTAAGGTAATGTATCTGGAGACTCTTCCTGCACGCGACTATTCTTCTGCTAATCTGTGTATATGTTGATGAGACATCACCCAGCTGCACATCCCATGTTACCTTATATGGAAGTTGTCAATAGGTGTAGAATATTTCTAGTGTGCCTTAAGGGCTGTCATGTGAATGTGTGTGTGTGACTGTATTAAGAAAAGTATGAAGTGTGTCAGAGTGTATTATTGTCAGGGCCCGGTTTCCTGTCATTCCGCACAAGCTTCTAACTGTCTTGACTGTTGAATTACCTAAGTTAAGCATGTCACACAATAATGAGTATCATATGAGCAATCATAAGTAATAAGTAAGCATATAAGAGAGTCATATCCTGCAATATCACTGTAGGGTTGTGTTGTATATCCACACTACACCTGGCCGACCAGATAACTAACGTGGAGAAAAAACATCCAGACTCCCTGCTCATTGTTCTTGGGGACTTTAACAAAGCAAACCTCAGTCATGAACTTCCAAAGTCAGCATATTAAGTGTCCCACCAGGGACACTAACACATTGGACCACTGCTACACAACTTCTCACAACACAGGCAAAAACTGAAATCTGCTAAACCTGTTGTAAAGAAACAGGATGAAAAGATGGACCGACGATTCAAAGTTACAGGCCTGCTTTGACTGCACTGACAAGAGTGTTTTTGAGGCTGCAGCCACTGACCTGGACGAACTAACTGACACTGTGACATCTTACATCAGTTTTTGTGAGGACATGTGTGTGCCGACTAAAACCTTCCACACATACAACAACCAAAAACCCTGGTTCACAGCGAAACTCAGGCAGCTTTGTCAGAAGGAGGAGGCCTTCAGAAGTGGGAACAGAGTCTTGTAAAACCAGGCCAGGAACACACTGACTAAAGAGGTCAAAGCTGCAAAGAGAAGCTATGCTGAAAAGCTAAATAACAGCTTTGCAGCCAACGACCCTGCGTCGTTGTGGAGAAGCCTACGGACACTCACAAACTACCAGAGACCATCCCCCAACACTGCTGGTACTCAACGACTGGCAGACAAGCTGAATGGTTTCTACTGTAGGTTTGAAAAGCCCGGAGTCACACCTCTCCCCCACTCCAATGCCATCTTCAAACAGTCACCTTCCCCCTCTGACCTCTCACCTGCACTCAAGATCTGTGAAGAGGACGTGAGCCACCTCTTCCAAAGGCAGAAGATCGGGAAGGCTCCTGGCCCCGACGGTGTGTCTCCATCCTGCCTGAAAATCTGTGCCAACCAGCTGGACCCCATCTTCACTCAGATCTTCAACAAATTACTGGAGCTATGTGAAGTTCACCTCCTGCTTCAAACGCTCCACAGTCATCCCGGTCCCAAAAAAACCCTCCATCTCTGGACTAAATGACTACAGGCCCGTCGCCCTGACATCTGTAGTCATGAAGTCCTTTGAAAGACTGGTGTTGGCCCACCTGAAGGACATTACAGGCCCCCTGCTGGACCCCCTGCAGTTTGCCTACAGGGCTAACAGGTCAGTGGATGATGCTGTCAGCTTGGGTCTGCATCACATCCTGCAACACCTCGACTCTCCAGGGACATATGCAAGGATCCTGTTAGTGGACTTCAGCTCGGCGTTCAACACCATCATCCCGGACATCCTCAGCACCAAACTCACCCAGCTCACTGTGCCAGCCTCCACCTGTCAGTGAATCACAGACTTCCTGACTGACAGGAGTCAGCAGGTCAGACTGGGAAACATCACATCCAGCACCCGGACTATCAGCACTGGCGCCCCCCAAGGGTGTGTGCTCTCCCTCCCCACTGCTCTTCTCCCTCTACACCAACGACTGCACCTCAGGAGACCCATCTGTCAAACTCCTGAAGTTCGCTGACGACACAACGGTCATGGACCTCATCCGGGACGGTGATGAGTCGGCCTACAGATGGGTGGTTGATCAGCTGGCTCTCTGGTGCGGTCAGAACAACCTCAAAACTGTGGAGATGACTGTGGAGATGACCGTGGACTTCAGGAGGAGCCCCCCCACTCTGCCCCCCCATCACCATACTCAACAGCCCTGTGTCTGCTGTGGAATCCTTCAGGTTTCTGGGTTCCACTATATCCCAGGACCTGAATTGGGAGCCCAACACTGACACCATCATCAAGAAGGCCCAGCAGAGGATGTACTTCCTGCGTCAGCTCAGGAAGCTCAACCTGCCTAAGGACCTGCTGATCCAGATCTACACAGCCATCATCCAGTCTGGATCCATCTCACCCCGGACACAACCTGTTCCAGCTCCTCCCCTCTGGTAGGCGCTACAGAGCACTGTACGCCAAAACCAACAGACTTAGGAACAGTTTCTTCCCACAAGCCATCACTCTGATGAACAGCTGATTTCTGACTCAGTGTCAGGAACAATTCCTGTGCAATAACCCAGTAACTCTGTCTCTAATCAGCCACCTGTTTACTGGTTTCCATTTATTATTTATTTATTCACTATTATTCATTCTCTATTTCAGTGCTGTTCATACTATGTCATATTGTATATACTGTATACCAATACACCTACCTCAGGTCATAAGGTCATAGGTCTTATTTATTTTTTCCAGCATCCTTTGCACTATGTTCCATCACAGTGTGTACATGTTTGTGTACCTGTATATCATATCCACCTTCAACATGTACATAATGAGAATAATAGTTTACTCTTGCATCCTTTGCATTCTGATCACTGCACTATTGTCAATATGTCTATATTTTTTTGTTCATAGTGTGTATATTAGTGTTGTCTATACTGTAGTTTGTGTCTGATTTTATTTTATTATTATTTTATTATTGTGTTATGGTATTTTTGTACGAGTAAGCACATCGTGAGCAATGTACAATCCTGAGTCGAATTCCTCGTATGTGTACACATACCTGGCAATAAAGCGGATTCTGATTATTTATGTCAACTGTATGTTTGTCACCTTATCTCCAAAGCAAATTTCTCGTACGTGTAAAAAACTACTTGGCAATAAAGCTCTTTCTGATTCTGATTCTGATTTTGATGAGCTGTCTCGATCTTCTCATCTAACTCTCAGCAAGAAAGCACATAAATGTATCTCCCAAAATGTCAAACTATTGCTTTAGGAATTCCTTCTGCTATTCTTTGTTTGTTACTCAGTAACATGCATGTGAAATAACATCAAATGACGCTCTCCCTTTTTTCATCAGAGCAGCTGTGTGTGTGTGTGTGTGTGTGTGTGTTTGTGTGTTTGTGTGGTAGTACTGTAGGTACACGTACACACACATCAGCAGAGAAGCGAAGTGTGCACGCACTTCTAACGATCTAACGTTGGAAGATGACAACAGAACTTTGTTAGCTGAGACTGTCTTCCTACTCTTTAATGAAACAAAAATGGTTACTAGAGACAGATCCATTCTTCTGTCCTATTGATGCTAACATCAATACTCAAAACAAGGCTTAGTATTGATTGTATTGATACTTGAGGTATTGATCCACCCAGCCCTTGAGAACCTCTAGAAAAGGTATGAGATCAGTGAGCAGAAAGCTAATATTATAAAGCCTCGAGTTCCGCTGCTTAATACAGCAGACCTTTCAATTTCAGGCCAGCCACATTAGCCCACAGCTGTCTAGGTAGTTAGTTTGCTAGCTTGGTGACCTTTCAACAACATGAATGTCATGATCATCAATGAATAATAAAATAAGTCACTGTATTTTGATAAACACAGTACTGTACCAACGTGTTTTGAAGGCAAAGGGTGGTCACACCAAATATTGATTTGATTTAGATTTTTCTTCTGTCCACTCACTCTGTATTTTGTTAATTGATAAACATAAATATATGTATATATGTTTGTCCTTAGCTTTCAGGTTTCTCTTTTATTATCTTAACATGTTATGTAAGTTTTGCATTTCTTCTTAAAACGAGCCTGTACTCACTGCCAAATCTGCTCTACCGTAGGCCTACGGTGTTTAATCAATGGCCACGCAGAATATCTTGTGTATTGTGTGATACTGTGGTCTTACATCAGCTGCCATTCTTGCAATCTGACGGGGCAAAGATGAATTTCTGTTGGAGAATAAGGAGCATTGGAGGCAGCGATAAATAAACTCTCCTTGCCTCTGTAGCTCCCCATCCACTCTGGCTCAACATCAGGATACTATATACTTGTGGGAGCGAGAGAAGAAACAAAAGAGAAATGCAGTCACATTGTCTTGAGAGTACAGTAACATGACAGACATGAGTAACAGCAGGCCTCCAGACTGCAGAGCCCACTGAGCACCAGTCTCAAGGCTCTGGAATCTGATTTGTTGATGTACTTGCCAGATGTTCCAGCTGCCACTTGAGATGGCTGCCAATCTGTTACAGTTGCTTGACAGATTCATGTTCAAATTTTTTTCAAGTTTTGGCCGGTGGATATTATCGCAGAATTAGTATGAGGATGTGTTTTATGTTTTGTTGAACTGATCAGTTGAAGATCAGACTAGCTCCTGAGTTGAAGGTCTTATGCAAGGTAATCGCTTACTGGTTTGCTTGCTAATGTGGGTTTGAACAATAATGCAATCACTGAAACACAAACACCTGATCAAAGCAAGGTTTAAAGTTGCACCAATCAATATTTTCATTGTAACAGTTTCTTAAATGTGTAATGTAAAAGGTGTCACTTGTGGTGACGAACACAGAGAATTATCGCCCGGTATCTGCAGTACCCCTCAGTTCTACATGTGTCAGCCACCTTGTTCCTAGCCACGTGATAACTTGCGTCAATTATTATTAACAATGGTGTGAGACAGAGGTGACCTCTCTACTCTCTACCATTTTCCCATTGGTTTCCAATAATTACATAAAGGTGTCATCATGTAAAAACAATAGGTTCATGTTGAAGTAGCAAGATCTGGTACCTTTAATCTTCATACACACAGTGGACACTGTAAATGTATAGACTTTCATAACAGCTTTTTAGTAATTACATTTCTTATATATCAGTGTGCAACCTTCATTATTGTGTGTTTGGCACATCCATCCATCCATGCATCCATTATCTTCCACTTATCTGGGGTCATTTTGCGGTGGCAGCAGGCTAAGCAGGGTATCCCAGACATCCCTCTCCTCAGCAACACTTTCCTCCTGGGGGATCTCAAGTCGTTTGGTACAGCAGATGCCATCTCCGGACAGGCTGTGGTGAAATGCAAGTCCAAAAATAAATGATATACTGCACTGATACAGGGTGTCACATTTGTCTGAGATAGATGAAAAGCAGTGCCGCACAATGCCCTGTAACCAGCCAGTACTGGACTGTAGGAGAAGGGTGACCCAGTAAACTCCTCAGCTGTCCTCTTCTTCTTAGCTTCCAGCGCACATCAGTGGAGGACTGATTTTCTCCTGATAACTCTAACCGAGTGTTTCCTTTTCAGTCACTCTGAAGGACATAGTGCAAATCCAGTTCTCAAATAGTCCACTTTAATGAGTTTAAAGCAACATAGGAACCAATTACATCGTCAAGCTCAAGGTGCTGACAGCTAATTACAAAACCCAGAGCGAGGAAACACTTGCAATGCACAGTCTATCTTCCTCAGACAGCACACCTGACTGTTGTGAGGCATCATATCAAGGCAGTACTGTGTGTGAAAATACATCCCTCTCATTCTAAAATTAGCCCAAACAAAAATCTGCTGATGGGTACTGTCTGTAGGCCTCTCTGTAGACATTGGGGAATGAATCTAACTTTAAAGGGCACGTCCATCACTTCTGCCTTGCTGCTAACTTCTTTTGTTAAGCAATGTGAGCAACAAACACCAAAATACACCCGCCCTCAGAAAACACTTAATTAGATACATTTTGACGTGTTGGTTTTAAGGCTAACCCACAATAGTCAAAGATTCAATGCTTCGATGGGCGGAGCCTGATTCAACTGTCAATCCCACAGGCGCTGTGCACAAAAACACACAATTCAACTATCAGTCAACTATAGGCAGGACTTGGTGATTGTAATTCGACTATGTAAATCCTTAGTCCTGTAAGCCCTAGTTGGTTTGCTCCACACAAGTTAGTTCTTTGTCCAGACCAGTTCTTAGTAAATATTTACACCCAGTAACAGCTAGATGTAACAGTTGTTTAGCTTACTGATAAAACTAATGTTCATTTGCTAATTAAGACACAATTAAACTGATGAGTGAAAGGGGTAATTTGGAATACGGTCGATCAATCAAAATGTTGTTTAACAAATTATGTGAATAGGGAATATTTTTCACACAATATAGCTGAAAGTCATTTAGGTTAGCATAACTGGATATTTCCCACACATTCTAGACTGCATGACTACTCTGAAACACACATATTTCTTCATGTATAGATATGTAAATAACAAAGTCATACGTACATTTACTGTTAAAACATTATTGGCCCCACACCCCACACACATCCATCAACTGATTTACATTAATAGGGCCCGTCCCTCCTGCACTGTGATTGGACGGCTGGGTAAAACTAGCTAGAAGTAACTAAGAACTAAGGAAGGACTTAACACACAAACACATTTTACAGATGACATTCAGATTACTGATCACACAATTGTATGATGTCTGTGGTGTCTCTAGAGAGAGCTTTGAAAAAATAATCCTAATGATGTCATTAAGGTTACTGAGTTGCATTATGGAATTTGCATAGGATTCTGCCTTTTTTTGAAAGGAACCCTAATAGAAATTAAAAGTCAGGTGTATTTTCGCTTCTACTGCATTGATTTTGATCATTCTTCTTTTTGCCCTGTGTGAGTGCCCCAACTTCATGGAAGTGTAATACTAAAGAAGTAGTAAAGGAGTTCCTCTTTAACTTGATTTGAGACAAGTCATGAGAGGAGCAGTATTATAATAAAATTGTGATAATATTTCACTTGGAGGTTTAGAACATGAAAAGCATATGAGATATGAGGACTGAAGAGAAGACAAAAGCACACTCCAGCAATTTGCAGTTGCTTCCTGAGGTGTTGGTTTTCTTCACCAGCCTTTATTCAAAGGTATAAGATCTGATACATACTGAGGAGCATCTGCTCAGCACAGCACTGTCTGTATTTGTAATGAGACTATGAGGGTGTGTGTGTGTGTGTGTGTGTGTGTGTGTGTGTGTGTGTGTGTGTGTGTTGTTGTGAATATGCTCATTAATGTATCAGAGCCCTGTTAATAAGAACACACTGCTATCCAAAGCCAAAGCCAGTTCATCACAGCTTACATGAACAGTTTGGCAAACTATTTCTATTGATTTTTGATTTCGCTTGATCCTGCTTTGGATTTGAAGAGACATATGCACCATTTAAAAATACAACATCTGTTCTGACAGAATTATTTCTGGCATGTAAATGAAAGTCACTGCTTACATTGTTTGTGTCAAGAGGATATCATTTTAGAGAATGTAATTATTTGGTTTATTAAATATGAAGCAATGACCACCAGCTATACAGTTGGTTTCTCTTCCAAAATGGAGAAAATGTACGTAAATCAAGAAGTTACTAGCCCCCCTGGTTACCACAAGAGATGGTAGCCAATTTAGTTTTGCTAGTTGTGCTTTATGGGAAATATTAGCAGGCATCTGTGACCAATCAGATTGTATCTGTTGTTCCTCAACCCCAGAGTTGGACTGCTCACTTTAATGTTGTTAGTCTGTACCCTCCGGTATTTGGCTTCTGTCTATTGAGCAAACAAACAGTCGACTTGTAAATGTAGGTCTGTTATCTTATCATAGGCTTGGTGTCTATTCGAAAGCTTAATGATGCCTCCCAGAAATCAAATCAGTTATCAGAATTTCACGACTTGATTCTAGGAGTTGTTATAGGGGCTTTAAGTAATTATCACTTTCAATGACTGCTATAGGCAGCAATATGAGCTGCAATAACATCAGTTAAGTTGATGTCTTCCAGCAAAAGGGTGTGGAAAAGCAAACCACCACCATCACAATCTCGTTCCCTTGGGCTACCCTAACCATTTAAACCCAGTAAGGTAGCTAACAGATTAGCTAGAAATACTTCTTTTTATACTATTCTATAGCAAAATAGCAATTGTTAGTATGATCTCTTGCCTTCACTGCTGAGCACTTGAAGCTGTAAGGTCATTTGAGCATTGAACTTCATTCTTGAACTCAAAGTTCTGCTGTTGTAGTGCATCGGCTAATGACAATGGAAAGATCAATTTAAAAATCTCTGAATAAAGTTTGTACAGCCACGTTTAGACTGACATTAGCACCACATGAAAAATAATGCAGCTCCATTATTAATTTGAACTAAGCCCACAGAGGTAGAGAATGCAGCATCATCTGCAAAAAACTTGAGCATGGCTTTTTCTACAATGTGACATCATTGGGCAAGACACTGGCCATCAGTTACATGCAGGCGCACATCCTGATGGATTATATTATAAATTGAACTTTGTATTTCTATGTTTTACCTTGCAATTATCGTGCTGACTGTCCTTGTGCTAACTTTCAGAGTTGTTTTATTTGATTTTTTTTTTAAAGGATTTATCTGACAAGCATTGGATGGAGAAAACCATTGCTCGTTGTTGCTCCATTCTTCATTCTTGTACAAAGCTTAGTTATTGGAATAAACCCATGTAGTGTCTTGATATCTGACAAGGTAAAACAGGACTCTGGTTTATATTTTCTCACTGGCAACACAATACCAATACAGACCCTTGCAGTGATTACCCTAGTGGGTGGCATCCTGGTTGGTCAGTTAGTCAGAAGCGTATCCTGTCTCTTCTCTCTTTCCCTCCAAAAATACACCACAGAAGGTACTGAAGGTGCTTTTTTAAACGCAAACTGCAAATGTGTGTAACATAGTTGGCTCACAGAAGCTGATTAACAAGCTTTTCTACAAACAGTTTGGGCAATAAAGCAGAAGAAACCCCTGCTTTTAAGCTGTCATACCATAATATACAGTTGATATACAATTGTTTCATAAAGGGATTGACTGCATCTTATTATATGTGTGTATCATGCTTTCCGGTCTTATACAGCACACTGAGCGCAATCCTTTACCTGTCTTAACAGCACGCCAACCACAGAGTGACAGGCCCTTTAATGTATGTGTTTCAAGACATTTCAGTTGTCGATTTACCAAATACGTGAAGTCCTGTGGCTGTGGAGATTTTTAAGGGGAACTTCTGAGTGATAGTAATGAGCTCTAGGAGACAGCAGCACTGCGGTTGTAGCCGGCACGGTGCCCAATTATCCGCAGCACCTGTCGAAGTCGTTTCGGCTATACAGAGTGGCGCTTTCAGACGGCACCTATGCAGTCACACCCCTCCGCTTTCTACTGTATGTCCCCTACTATGTTCTAATGAGAGGGGGGTTGCTACAGACTTCTCTCTAATTTGTCAATTTTTTTCTAGCAGTTTCAGATGACAACAGCAGATTTGTTCATAGTCCTGACTGGCTCTGCTCACCATAGAATTTCCGAAATCAGCCCAATCAGTTTGCGGCATTTATATTGGGAAGATTCCACTCAGCAGGTTTATCTCACTTGAATGAGATGAGCTATTGTTGTTTTCCAAGTCAGCTGCTAAGCAGTGTTGCATTCACATACACCAAATCAAATGCAGATGACAAATGATAACAAACACAGATGTCAGCTTAATTAACTATTTAATGAATTTTGTTTACACACGTCACAGTTAGGGTGCAGTGCGTTTACGTGCACTTAACCAGTAACCAGATTACAGTCAGCTTTCTGCAGTAAGCTGATGTCTTAACATCATGTGAAAGAGAAACCTGGTTTCAATAGTCAGTGTACAAGATTAAAGAAACCTGATTCCCCCGCTTT